>NC_044497.1:29265000-29267500 GCF_902362185.1 Chanos chanos | reverse complement strand
TTTTTGCGGGCTGATGATGCTTCGCTCGTGGAGAGGGAGAGAGAGAGGGAGAGAGAGACAGAGAGGAGGGTGGTTGCTGCCAGGTGTGAGTGGGGCTGGGGGGTTGGGGGGAGTGGAGGCGATGGGGGAAGCGATGGTGTTGGGGAGGGTGTGGGGGGGGGGTCTGTGGCAGTATATTTATTAGCGGCTGTCACCTGGGTGACACTTTGATGAATGGGGCTGTGTAATCAGGAACGCACTCAGACAGCCTGCACTCAAAGCCTTCTACCTGCCAAAGCACGCCATCACATGCTCTAGCACTATACAGCCCCCCCTCAATACTCACCCCCCCAACACACACACACACACACACACACACACACACACACACAACGACTGTCGCCACGCAATGACTGCCTTTTTTTAACCTTTACAAAAATAAGAACCTTCGGAAAATATTTTCCTCTTGGAAATTAAGTGAGGAGGAGGGAAGACAAAATGGGAGGGAGGGAGAGAGAGAGAGAGAGAGAGAGGGAGAGAGAGAGAAAGAGAGAGAGGACAAGGGAAAAAAACACACCAACACAAACACTCACACCTACTGTAATTTGATGGGGAGAATGTAGTCGAGAAAAATTTGCAAAGCTTTGTAGTTTTTTAATTGCAGGAGAAAAACCTCAGTAGCCTTAATTAGACCATCACTCCACTTTCCTTTCTGTTTTTTTTTTCTTCAATGTATTTCTGAAGTTGTTATCTCTTCCCTAATGTTTTATTCTTTTCCCAGATCATTGTTTTCAGTGAGTTAAAGGTGACCTTTTCACAAACATGGTGTTTTTCTTTTCTTTTTTTGACTTAGCTCTGTACGTTTCAGCATTTTCTTAATGGATGCAGTGGAGTGATCAGGGACTTGCAGAACTTGTGTTTACTGCGTCTTTGTAAGGTGATTTAGTCCTGACAGAGCGGGGCTGTAGTCAACCTGATTCTGACTGCTGACACACTCATGCTCACGCTCATGGAGGATGGTTTACCCATTACCTGCCCTTTCTACCTGTTGCCTTTGAACGTTCATGAGGATTATTCTGTTGAGGTTAATACTGTCAAGAAAGTTTCAATCTTTCTTCCTGTTATGGTCTTTCAGGTTTTTTTTTAAGTCTCTGGAAAAATGCAGCTGTTGTTTCCATTGTTCCCTCAGGCAGTGCATTTATTAATGCCTCTCTACTCTGAGAGAGAGACAGAGAGAGACAGAGAGAGAGAGAGAGAGAGAGAGGGAGAGAGAGAGAGACAGAGAGAGAGAGAGAGAGAGAGAGAGGGAGAGAGAGAGAAGATGAGAGGGAGAGAGAGGGGGAGAAAGAGAGAAAGACTAAGGAAAGGAGATGCTCATCTCACAGACCTTGCCTCTCATCCCTGGCGTGGTGCCATACTCCCTGGCTGTCTGCCTTGCTGTCGGGGTGAGCACGGGGCAGGTTGTGGTGCACTTTGTTGCTGTCGGTCAGTGGGCAGACAGATGTGGCGTTGAACCTGGACACAGGCACTGACCTGAGTCTCCCTCACACCCATAACTTAGAGGTCTCAGCCTCACTTGACTGGCACCAGCCCAAGCAAATAAGCTCCCTTTCTCTCTGTCTCTCTCTCTCTCTCTGTCTATCTTTCTGTGCTCTCCTCACAGGGAAGGTCCAGCTCCAGACAGTACATGTCTCAGTGCTTTACTGGGAACCTTGGACAGGAAAATGTTTGTGACCCACTCTCCCCAAAGCCACTGATTTTATGGTCCACTTTTAGGATGTACTCAAAAACAAAAATTAAACTGTTGGCTCCCTCAGTAAATGTTCTCTGCTCTCTCTCTCTCTCTGCCTCTATCACTTTCTCTCTCACCCTCTCTCTCTCTGTCTCTCTCTCTCACTCTCTTTCCGTGAATTGTATTTTCATTTTGCCAGTTTTATGTTATAAGAGGACTTTTGTCACCTTAATAGGTACTGTTTCCTGAGGGGTCTCTTTGTTTAAGTCTCGCTGAAGATAAGCTTTAACACACTGAGATAATAACAGGAGGTCATTGCGTATACAGTCAGAGTGTATGTGTGCGTGTGTGTAGTTGTGTGTGTGTGTGAGGATAATTTTTAGGAGGTTTTTGAAAGGACATAATGAGCCCTAATGAAAAAGGACCTAACAAACCTTCAGGGAGAATATTCTCGATGAAAAACTGACAGTTGACAGTCCTTCACTTGTACTCTACCTGGTTGTGTAATGACGGTAAGACAGGTTAGAAATAACTGTTACTGTTGAGAGACAGACAATGGGAGGGGTTAAGGAGAGAGAGAGGGAGAGAGAGGGAGCGAGAGAGAGAGAGAGAGAGAGAGGGAGAGGGAGAGAGAGAGGGAGAGGGAGAGAGAGAGAAAGAGAGAGAGAGAGAGAGAGAGAGAGAGAGAGAGAGCTGAGAGATGTTCATGCAAACTGATGTTGTCTGTTTGTCTATGTGCTGTGCATCAGGGAAAGTGAAATCTCACCTTTCTTTTAATGGTGTCATCAA
>NC_044497.1:29247500-29260000 GCF_902362185.1 Chanos chanos | reverse complement strand
ACCTTTCCATTCTCACATTTCATTATCTACAGTGATCTCATACTGAATTGTTGCTGAATTTGTTTTGAACAATTTTTACAAAATGACTCTGTTCAAAACAGGTGTCATTTGCAATGGAAATGACATCTCTGTTCTCCATCAAGTACAATCCACATATTCTAAACCTGTAAAGAATTTCACACCAAGAGCATCATCAGCACTAAACCGCTAGTATTTATTCCTACATATGTGGACATGTACAATTTTACAGATAGGATGCTCTGTATGTTTTGGATTTGTGTATGAGCTGGCAAAAAGAATTTGGGTTATTTGAGAATTTGATTGAAAAAAAAAGAGAGAAAGAGAATCCAAATACAATATGCTAAATCTTCTCTTCCCTGTGTAAAAGGGCTCATGCAACAGGGCACAGTTTAAAAGTGTAATCCTGAATCATCATCATATGTGTCAGTAAAGACAGATGGTAATGCTGGAAAGACTTCCCGTCCACTGCCTGCTCTTGTCTCAAAGTCTTTAACATCAGCCTGAACGAAGGAAGAGATTGCGAAAACAATGGAACAGAGATTGGCATTTACAGAGAGAGGGAGAGAGAGAGAAAGAGAGAGAGAGAGAGAACAGGTAGTCAGCCCCCTCATTTCTCTCTCTTTCTCTCTCTCTCTCTCTCTTCATGTGTATCTCTCTCTCTCTCTCTCTCTCTCTCTCTCTCTCTCATTCTCTGCAGCAGCATGGATGATTATTATCTAAATTAACTCATCTTGTTCTCCCCTCTCGTCGACTCCAGCGTTGCCAAACGCTTGCCTGACTCAGAGAGCCCTGCTCTGCATCGCGGCCGTGTGGTTTTAATCTCGCTCTAATCTCCAGTCTTGTGTACATGTGGAAAATGTGCCAGTGAAAATAAATAAATATGAGAATAAGGCTCAGTTAAAGTGCCATTAGGCGCTTGTAAGTTGTGGCTCACTGCTGTTTCAGGGTCAGCTGTGATCGCTCACCAAGAGGTTTTCCCAGTTGTATCTGCATGGGGATGTGAAGTCAAGATGTGTATGTACGTGTGTCTGTGCATATGTGTGTGTGTGTGTGTGTGTTTTGGTACATTTGAAATGATCTATCCCTGCTGGGCTGGTACAGTGTATTGCTGTTATCAACATGTTTTATAGAAATCCGTGTTGTGAAATAATTTTACTTTCAATGTTTGTTTATTTTTATTGTGCGAATGTGTGTGTGTGTGTGTGTGTGTGTGTGTGTGCGTGTGCGTGTGTGTGTGCGTGTGTGCGCATGCATGTGTGCGTGCATGTGTTTGTGTGTGTGTGTGTGTGTGTATGCATATGTACTTGTGTGTGTGTGTGTGTGTGTGTGCCTGTATATTTGTATGTGTTTCTGCATTGTTTGGTTTGACCACAGCTAGATGAAGACACATGACCTAAGTGTAGAGTCTTTCTTACAAAATATGGGACACTCAAACCATCCTGTTTAATCATGGTACTGTGGTAGAGCCATGTCCGCAGTACTTAACCAAAAAACCTTCACTTGAACTCTCCACATGTGATTTACATTTAAACTCACTCATTTCAATTCACACCCATTACTCTCACTTTAAAAGCCAGCTCTCTCATTTAAGCAGATGTAAGTTGAGTCAGGGACATAGTCTATTTGTCCTTAATGCTTATACCAAAGGGTCATGGTATACTGGTACAGAGAGAGAGAGAGACCCAGTACTGTTTTACAGTCTATGTCTACTGCGCTGAGCACTGAGTAACAGTCTCCTGCTTCTTTACCTCTGTATCAGCCACTCTGTGTACTGGTGCTGTTTTTGGAAGTCGTATAGGTATGTAAAGGTTCTCATCTGGCCAACACTGCTTTGTGCTGGTCTGATTCAAGTATTTAGATGAGGTATACATAGACCAAAGAACAGTACATCTGTTAAGACACATTTTTGGATTAAAAATATGGTGATTTAGTCCTTTGGTTAGCTGACTAACACTGGTTGATTGATCTGTGCTGTGTTAAACTTTGCACTTTCAATTTACAGATGGTATTTAAGGCAGAAAAAAAGAGAAATAAATGGTTTCAGTTCCATAGAGGCATATGCCAGGTATGTACCAACATAGAGATCCAGTTCATTGCTTTATTCACAAAGATATCAGCTGCCTTAATGCATTTAGACTATCTTCTGACAGCAAGGAAGGCTTTCAGATTTTTCTTTGTGTTTGATGTTTGTGATATTTACTGTTATGAGTGGGCAGAATTGTATGAATTAACTGCTTGCTGGTAGGGGGAGTGTTGGATGATGATTTCTCTTGTTCAAACACTGCTTTACATGGGCATGGACATCATCTCTAAACAAAGAATCTGATTTCGCTGCGAGCAGGGTTTGAACCTGCGCGGGGAGACCCCATTGGATTTCGAGTCCAACGCCTTAACCACTCGGCCATCACAGCTCCACTTAAAGTGCATTAAATAAAGAAGAACGGTTCCAACCTGTCTGTTCCCCTCTCAGAAAAGGCTGGTTGGTTCTTTTCTAGAGATCTCTGTACAGACTGGCAGGCATAAGGTATGGTGACGTTATGCAGACCAATTTCAGTGAGAGGGCAAAACCCAGTCACAGTTGGAAATGACCAGTGCGCTAACTCAGGACATGGGGGACTGTACAGGAGCAGGATGAAGTTAGTATGTCTACTGGCCCACATTTTACAAGAGAGAGAAAAAACATCATAACTCACCTTCATGGACCCTCTATGATCCATTATATCAACAGCTACTGTCAACCACCCAAACTCCACAACCCCCCAACATACAATTCCTGTCACACTATGTGTGTGTACCAACTCATCTCCCCAAACCTTTCACAACCCCTCCTCCAATGGCAACCAATCTCTCACTCTCTTCCCCCCCCCTCCATGCCCAGCTAACCCCCATTACATGTCACAGTACTACTCACATTCCCACCAATCCACCCACCCACCCTGGCTATTTTCATTTCATTTTGCAACCCCCCCCCCCCCTCCCCTTTTCCCTTCACACCCTTCCTTCTTTTCCCCGCCATCAATATTTCATAAACTTACAGTGACAAATTTATTTTAATGCGCTTTCCGCGTCGACGTGGAGATTGATTGGCCGATCAGGCTGGTGGCACGTTGGTGAGCGGAGTGGTAGCGGAGAGCTTTACCGCATACATTAGTCAAAGACGGACGGCTGCTGGGATGGGGGGTGTGAGGGACCGGAGAAAGAGAGAAAGAGAGAGAGAGAGAGAGAGAGAGAGAGAGAGAGAGAAAGAGAAAGAGAGAGAGAGAGAGGGGGCTAGTCGGCAAACCGGGGGAGTAGATTTATCATAGTTATGGCTTTCTCAGGCATCCATTTTCCTCAAGCCCGTTGACAGGTAGTATCTCCACAGCCCCTGTATTGATTGACTGCCTGGTCCTCTCCTCAAATGGACCTGGTTAGACGCTTCAACACCACACTCTGATCTAATCAGGCCTCGCTGATCGCGCATGGATATAATTGCTGGTTAAGAGATGTTTGGGTGGCTTTTAAAGCTGACCGACAATACCTTCTGATGAAACTAGATTTAGTTTAGTTTAATTTCTTCAAAAAAAGACAGAAATGACAAAGTTTGCTCTTCTTCCCACTTTCCCTCTTCTCTTCCTAGATAAGAGCTTCAGAATCACAATGAGAATCATAATTTACAACTTTCTCTCATTGAGACAAGGGGCCTTTCCCCACGTCTCTCCAGTGGTCTTCTCCTCTAATCCTTAATTCCCAAGATCTGTGAGCTGAACGTGCCCTCTGGAAAACTTACTTCATACACGGTCAATAAGAGCTGGGACTGGGAAAGAAAAACCCCAAAAAAACACCAGAGGCTGGACAGAGCGGGGAAAATCTAGCAGGATATACATTATTGTTCAAAGCTAGAGTCATACATCTCCACTCTGCCTCACATCCGTTGCTAATTATCCCAACCCCCCAATTCATGACCTCATCTGGCCCATGATTCAAAGCCCTATCTGTGTCAGAGATGGGGGGGGGGGGGGGGGGGGGGGGGCGTATGGCTCATTTGTGGTTGTGCCTTCTAGTGCAAAAAACCAAACCCAAAAAATGAAAAATATAAACAAAACGAGGAAAGAGCAGAATCCCCCGTCCTTGTGACACGCCTTGGTTTCATGATAACTTTATTCATTTGAAAACAGGATGGTGAAGGAGTTTGGTGTTGATTAGTTTTTTGCTTATTAGACGGATTGTGTAATTGCTGTTATGAAGACCATCATAGATATTTACCGTAACGCACGTGTCACATACCACAGGAAGAGGGGAGTCTTTTCTTTTTTCTTTTTTTTCAAAACCCGATGTTTTCCCAGGTTTTTCTTTTTTTGTCGTGCTTGTTTCATCCTTCTTTGTGCTGATGGTACAGAAATCTAATCTGAAATTAGGCGAATCAAACAGTATTTTCAACTGTTCAAGGAAATTTACTTCCTTCGAAAAGATGTTACAGTTTGGTTGCAAAATAATTTCAACTTAACTGTCAATGGTATTTTTTAGACATGCTATTTTTTCACCCAAAAATGATTTGCAATATCATATAAGTTTGTCATCTGTGTTTACGGATTGTATTGAACAAATGAGAGCGCTAATTGTTTTGTTGGGACGTTGTCATGGAGAAGCTTCTCGGTGTCTGTCCAATTGGATGATGTCATTCTGAGCGTGCTCTGTTAAGGATTGATTGTGGGACCTCATCCTGGTCCCGTCTGGGTGACAGATTGAGGTGGCTGATTGGTTGATGTATTCCATACGCAGAGTAGTGTTCAAATTCAGGAGACAGAGACAGAAAGAGAGAGAGAGAGAGAGAGAGAGAGAGAGAGAGAGTCCATGAGTGTCTATGTGTGTGTGTGTGTGTGTGTAGCAGCTAAAACACACAGCACAGTCTCATGTCCTAAATAAGAACAGCTGATCTGGAAGCTTGTCAGGAGCTCTGTTTTTGAAGACAAATTATATTTAAGAAACAACGAAGCCCATTTCATTACATTATTGGCTAATTTCAGTTGCAAACACAAACTGTTCGATTCTAGTCACACGTACATGTCACTTTCATAATAACTCAAATTATGCCTGTTTAGAGCAAATTATGCCTGTTTTTCGGACCTTTGCAATTATGAAATTCAAGTCTGGATTTCTCCAGCCTCCTGGTACTTGTCCACCTTCAGTAAGCAGAAAACCCTAACTTAAATAATTGGATACAGATGGGACTTCCAGAACTAAACAGTTTCAATTTTAAATCATATTGTTTACAAGAGCCAGTGAGATATGTAATGACTATAAGGTATCAAGTATAGCACACAAACACTTGCACCTCTAAAAATTGTTAGAATTTGTGGGAAGACCTCTCATTGGCTGAAACACTGATCCTCGTAATTAGTACCCCCCCCCCTTTCATGCTATTTCAGTTTTTTTTTCCTATTTCATTTTCTATTTCATTTGTGTGCCTCCGCAAGGTTTAGGATATGAATGTGGCACTCTCTTTTTGTTGCTCAAACCCATTGTGTGTCAGCCAAAGGTTGTGTACCGTACTGTACCTACACCCATGGATCACAACCCTTTTTTTTTGTGTCTACAGGGGCCCCTTGCCACGGGTTCTAAAAGTCATCGTCTCCCCAGATTTATATATTTATATACTTATTTATTTATTTGTCTCTGTCTTTGTCTGGCCTCTCGTGCCGCGATGACAGAATGTCTCTGACTCCTCCTTAAATCACTTTTTGACAGAGAGAGAGAGAGAGAGAGAGAGAGAGAGAGAGAGAGATAGAGGCAGAGAAAAAGCATGGGAGAGGGTGAAGGATAAAAAGAGGGAGACAGAGAGAGAGAGAGAGAGAGAGAGGAATGAGTGTTAGAGTATGTTAGAGATGAACCTATCAATCCAGGCTGCCTATTATCCTGTGTGAAATGCATCTCCACACCAGACGCCTAGTTAGTGCGCTTGTTCAAAATTAATAAAACGCCAGTCGAGTGCTGCCAGGGACAGCCATGCTTTATTGATTAATCCGTGTCAGAAAAATAGAAGTCTGTGCCATTAAAAGTACAAATTATGTGCCACGTTTAATCCGTGCCTCTTATTCATGAAATGTCGGTAGCGACCGTAGATGAGAAAGATGATTTTTTTTCTCTGTCAGAGATTGTTTCTCTGCCTCACCCATCGTCTACACACAATTCCACGCAAGTTTGGTTTTTAATCCAGATTCCCATTGAAGTTATACAGTTAAAGAGAATTAAACATTAGCATTCAGTTTGAAATTCAGAATAAGAAATAACTGATTAGATCAACTGTTCACCAATCAGATTTTTTGATTCCTTAGAAACAAAGAAAGAGACAGTGAAGAGCTCCTTGTCTCTAAAATAAAGTTGTAAGTTTTGTGATGATTTTGTAACACTTATTAAGACACTGTTCCCGTGGAAACGCTACAGCCAGTCATCACTATTGCTCAGTGTGTTAGTTATTTCACCCTCTATACTCTGAGCTGCACTTTTCCCATCTGAATCGAGATGAAGGGAAATTTTGACTAACATGATCTTATCAGGTTGGAGCGCAGGGATCAAGTGTCTTGCTGCTTATCTGTTTTGCCCTGATGTGAGTGTCACAAACTCAGCAAATGTCTTGGACTGTCACCCCACTGTCAATAGCATTACTTCGATTGAAAAATAATCAAAAAAGGTGTAAATTAACAGAATTATGAAAACAGATGATGATGATGTGACAGCACGCTGTTTTGTGAGTGAGTGTGTGTGTGTGTGTGTGTTTTCTTGCAAGGACTTGATGTGCAGTGAAAAAGAGCCATTTAATCACGTAACAAATTAAATGATATTATTTTGACACAGAGCCAGATGGTGAAGCTTTGCTCCTCTTCAGCAGCAAGAATGATTGAGAGGGAGCAAGAAAGGAAGGCACGGGGAGAGAGAGTGAGAGGGAGAGAGAGAGAGGGAGAGAGAGAGAGAGAGAGAGAGGGAGAGAGAGAGAGAGAGAGAGAAAGTAAGAGGGAGAGCTACAAACTGTGATAAGAGTGAGAGGTAAAATTAATTTGTCAGAGCTGTGTAAAATCTGCATATGCTGAGAGTTTTAAGGCTGTGAGCTGTTGTTAGAGGGGAACTATAATGAGACAGGAGACTGTGTACCGCTTCAATCACATGCAGACACAAGCCTCTCTCCCTCTCTCTCACCGTGTCTGTGTTTGAGTGTGTGTATGTGTGTGTAAGCGTGCATGGTACAATAAGAGATGAAAACACACGCCGAAAGATGACTTTTATTTACGAGTGGCAGGGCGAGGGGGGGGGGGTACGGGGGGAAGTGAAGAGGCACCTTCAATAATTCACAGTGAATAACCTGTGCAAGCTACAGTACATATGCCATATCCTGGGAACCCCAGGCCACTGTGATGCCTACACACATACACACACACAAACACACACACACACACCTCACCATTCTACCGTTCCTTACACTGTGTTGGCAGGTCATTAATCTCATGATGCGTCTTACAACGGCACGAAACCAAAAACAAAAGGGAGAGGGAGAGAATCTGATTCCTTTGTACTCTTTAGCCTTGCCTCCCATGTATCTTGTGTTTTATGCATTTTTAAAAGCTTTCTTGGTGTTGTGGCTTTTATTTTTTGTTGTTTTGTTGTTACCCTGAGATAACAGTGTCTATCTCTCAGATCTTCTAGCCGATTGGACTGAAAACAAGGTAGCAGGGAGTATGCCAATCTGACATCTACCATGAACAAGAATAATGATCCTGCAAACCCTCAGTGAAGTGCTTGGTGGTACTTAAAATTGTCTTCTTGGCACCAAAAGAACTTTTAAAACAGACACTATCATTTTAATACATTTCAATTTCCTGCTAAACTATCAAACATGGGATAACCATGGTGTTATTTAACCAAGTGTCTGTGGCATGTAAGCTGGTCTAGTTCCCGTTTGAAAACTGCTGTAGAGACTGAAATAGAAGTATAGAAAAAGACAGATAGAGGAAAGAGAAGTAAAGACATAAGGGGTGAAACCTCCTCCTCTCTGGCTATTCTCTTCCAGTCTTATGTTGCATAATAATTCCAATTGCAGGATGAATTGGAGATCCCGTAATTTCCCTCTGCCCTGACCGCAGCGGGGCTGTGCTGAGGCACGTGCTCAAACACTACCTAACACACACACACACACACTCACATCTCTCACACACACACACACACACACACACACACACACACACACACACACACACACACACACACACACACACTCACACACACTCACATCTCACACACACACACACACACTAACACTCACATCACACACACACACACACACACACACACACACACACACACACACACACTAACAGTCACATCTCACACACACACACACAGACACACACTCACATCTCACACACACACACACGTACTGACATGCACGCGCACACACACACACACACACACACACTAACACTCACATCTCACACACACACACACACACACACACACACACACACACACATTAACGCTCACGTCACACACACACACACACACACACACACACACACACACATACTGACATGAACACACGCACACACACGCACACACACACGTAGCACACACACACACTCTCTCTCTCACACATACAAACACACAGCACACACACGCACACACACACGCACGCACGCACGCGCGTACATGCACATGCACATGCACACGCACGCACACGCAAACATGCACACACACATGCACACACGCATGCACGCACACACAAACACACAAACACACACACTCACTCACACACACACACATACACTCACAGCTTAGTAAGCCAGGGTCAGTTCCATGAGGTCGCCCCTCTCTTCCTTCCTCACTGCACTGTTGAGTCAGGTCAGGTTAAGTGTCCACTAACCTCTCTCCGAAGGTCATATCAGACAAGAGGAAGCCAAGTCAGAGGGTCATAATAGTACAAAGCTAAAGCTATTGCTGTTTTTGGGCTATGAGATTATTAGGACATTTACACACTGTTTCCACTCAAATAAACCTTAAATTTGGAAATTACTGTCAGGCGAGTGTTTGTTGCTGTGTGTATGATTGTATGATTTTTCTATAATGTGTGTGTATTTGTGTGTGTGTGTGTGTTTGTGTGTGCGTGCGTGCGTGTGTGTGTGTGTGCGTGTGTGCATATCCACACGTGCACACAGGAGTGTTTATGTGTGTGTGTGTGTGTGTGTGTGTGTATGTTTGTGGGTTTATGCGATGCGGTATGTCAGCTGGCAGCGTGGTCCAACAGCCCCCCAGTGTGAGATGAGTGTAGGACGTGTGGAGGAGCACGAGAGAGAGAGCGAGCGAGGGAATGGGGGGGTGGTGGGGGGAGAAGAGAGGGCGGAGGGGGGTGTGAGCGCTGAATCAGCGGGAAGCTGCTCTAATCACCACTGCTCATCTGTTAATGAAGTTAATGAAGAATGTGACAAAACCAAACGTGCTGAGATGTGAGAAGTTCCACCACACTGAATAGGCTTCTGTTCCCCTCTCTCTCTCTCTCTCTCTCTCTCTCTCTCTCTCTCTCTTCTCTGCTAACGCATCTTTCGTGAGTACTCAACGCCCTCCCCCCAACCCTCCCCTTTTTACACCCCACACTGCCACCACACGCCCTAACCACATCCCTCCCCCTTTACTTCTACCACTCCCTCCTTCCCTCTCCCACCCCAGTTCATGGCCTGTTTGCACAGTGATGGGGGCTTTGTACGAACCCTGATAAGATTTGAGTTCTCACCTGCAGTGGAAAATTGTTTAACGGTCTACGTCATTGTTTTATTCTAGGTAGAACGCCCATGGTGATCCAAGTACGAGGAATTCTTTCTTGTCTGCCAGACAGTCATGTGGAAACATTTGAATACTCTGGTAATATGTGTGCTAGAGAGCTTCTCCTTAAAGGCTTTGATCAGTTTCTGCTGTAGTGCTGAAAGCACTGCCTTTGTAACTACCCAATTAACCGACATCACAGATACTAATGGAATGGAATGAAAAACTGAACCTCCATCAAAACCGTATAACCTTGTTACTAATTACCATATTTGTCAAACCATTATTACGTAATCAGCAACGTGAAAACAGAGCACTGCAAAAGACATTTTTTTTTATAATATATGTAAATTAAACCAGTCCTGTATCCAACTTTCTTTTTGCGCTTGGTGTTGACTTAACCCTGACGTCTGACACAAGCTTTGTGCTATGAATCTAGCAATGGCATTAAGACTGTGGATTGCTGGATAACTTCAGGGGGGAATGTATTGCTATTGATGTTTTCATTCTTTCCATTTGGCCACACTTCTGGCTCTAGGCCAGACACTCTTTTTTTTCCCTTCTGATATAACCAACATTTGCTCTGTATGGGTCACCCTGGATCTAAACAGCTTCTTAAGCACTGACTAAATAAACAATAGAAGGTAATAGAGGGAGAGAGTCGATACGTGACAGATCCGTGGTAACAGAGCAATGCGACAGAGTCTGAACAATAGCAAAGGGATCTTATTACGCCCTTCGCCCCTGTTCTGCAAACCGCTACGGAATTGAATCTGGACGCCTTTTACCCCTGCGTCGTGAACCTTTCTATCATCCTTCAGATCTTCTTGCTCAAATGGGCTTCTCTTTGAGAACCTGCTGCGCACGCCCCCCCCCCCTCACCCCAACCCCCCAAAACACCCTAATCCCCCTCTCTGTTCTTCCCGGAGCTGGGTCGTTAGCACATGACAAACCTGGTTAAGCTAATGAGAGGAGTGAGGGATTTTTACACCATTCCGCTGTTTAATCAACTGTGTAAAGTGCAATATCTATCTTTCAATTTCTCCCCATTAGGGGAGACAAGGTTTTGATTAGCCGCTTAATCTCGAGAGATTGAGACATTAAAGTGCAGGGGTAATATGTGGCAATAACAGTAAAACGCTAGCTTCCGCTAATCCATCTCAGAGAACCGATGTTGCTTGGGATTCAGATGTGAATGCCTTTTACCACAAGGGACTACCACTATCAATCAACTCGCAGACAAAACGGACGGCAAATATAGCCACAGTCTTAACCCCAGCCTCCTATTCTCAGCTTTCACTACACCTCTTGCAAGAGGACTAATAATTTCTCCAAGGTTAAGACAGTTTGACATAGGCCTTAGAGGTTTTCTGCACAGAGAATCTACAGTAAGAACCATGACAATGGTGACATGGTGTTTAGTTTAGCTCTAATTGGGTTGTTACTGGTGATGGGGTGTTTGTTAACAAAAATGCTTAACAGACCATTCATAATACTGCACATGATAAAGTGTATGATACCCATAAGTGTTCACTTATGCCATTACGTTCAACCCGTTCATATGAATATAATAACATTAGAATGTGACCTCTGCCTTTCGTTTGGACATTATGGTTCATTCTGAATGGCATACAGTGGACACTGTAGATGAACGTATCACAGATAATAAAGAAAATATGTATAGTCAAAGAGGTTATTTTTCTAAGAGACATGGGAAAGTACCATCCCACAGAATACATAAGGCAAAAAGTTATATGTGGTGAAGAAACCTGATTAAACATTCCACATTGAGGGGTGGGTGGGTGTTGGCTTGTGGGAACTGTGACAGGCTAAAGGGTAGTTGAGCCGAGTGCTGAGCTTTCCCACACTCAGACTTGCATAAGAGTCATTAACCTGTGTGTGGTACGGGGTTTGGATCAGCTCTGAGCTCCAATGTGTGGCCTCAAACAGGAAATCAGAGCTGACGCTTCCTGTGCCCCCTCCTACCCGCTGTCATCAGTCTCTGCTGCAGGGTGGAGTTTGACTGAACCAAATTTAGAGTTTACATGTGTATGCACACACACACACACACACACACACACACACACTCACACACATCTCCTTGTGTCCACCACAGCTTCTGTACAGTAGGCAATACACTGGCAGTGCTCATGTGTGTACACATTCACACACATGTGGACTCGCACACACACACTCGTGTAAGCGTGCACACACACACACACACACACACACACACACACACACACACACACACACACTTCTTGCACAGGATCCACCTGCATTTTGGCCCTCTCTGCCCCTTCATCCTGTCCAGAGGTCTCTTCTAACTGTTCACTGGCACAGCACTTTGGCCTATCACAATTGGGCTTAAGGGTCAAATGTCAGGGTTCAAATGACATAGGGACAGACTGAACATTGTTATAGGAAAAGGTGATAAAGGTCAAGGCAATTTAGATAGGGAGCCTTTCTTTACCTGACTCCAGCCCACAGAAAGGGAATGGTCACATGATCTCTCCAAATAATGACAGGAAGACCTCTTCACACCGTAGGTCTGTCCCAGCATTCACCCCATCTACTCTAAGTGCACCATTCATAGAAAGAGAACAGAGAACAGCCAAGGACAGGAGTATCACGAAAAGCAGACGGTGATGAAACAGCTGCGGTGTGGTCCTGATTTGAAGATGGAATTAAAACAC
>NC_044497.1:29237500-29245000 GCF_902362185.1 Chanos chanos | reverse complement strand
TGGTAGGACTGTCTCATGTCAGGCAATTAAAACCAGAGCCAATTAAAGCATGTGTAATTGTCCCTGCTGTGTGAGTTGTTAAACAAGATGAGGGTTATTGTCCTCTGAGTAAATGATGTGGAACAGGAGACATGCCTCCCTTTTGTTCGATACGCTTGCCACCGTTTTGGCCCCCGCTGTTCCCAAAGATTGTATTTCTTTTATATCCTGAGACCGCCCCCCCCCCCCCCCCCCCCCCCCCCCGCCTTCTACAACCCCCACCCCTCGCCCACCTCCCTCTTCTTCTCTATGAATCTCTCCAGCGGGTTCCCCCAGAGTGCCTATCAGTGTTCAGCTGCCATGCGATACCGAGCTGAACACGACTCAAGCGCTGCCCATTTGGAGCGTGCGCTCACGGCCACGACTGCTCCCAGGACTCCGATTCAGTTTCCTCCGCCGTGCAGCCCCAAAGAACACACACAGATCAAAAGTGATTTGCTTCAGATTGCTTTTATGTAGCTCTTCCGAGCAACTAACTCGCAGTTTAAAGCTCTCTCATCTGATGAGATTTTTTTTCTTTTCTTTTCTTTTTTTTTTCAGGAGGCTGAAGAACAGTCGACACTTCCTTTAACAGCTGTAATGCTTATCACTGAAAACAGGAGACTTTAATGGAGCACAAAGCATCCCTGGCTTCTGCTCCTGTCAGGAGACAATGTATATTTGTTATAGAGAATCTGTTCTGTTCAGATTTGAATGTAGCTATTCATTCCGGAGATTAATTAACCTTTTATAGTTGTTATCATAGTCATTATCGCAAAATTAGTATTTAATTAATACACTACATATTTCTACCCTCAGTTCAATGGGAAACTTCTAATTGATTTTGGCAATGTGAATTAATTTCACATTTGTCGATGTTTGTTTATGAAACTGAAGAAGTAATTTTAGGCACTTGGACAAATTTGTTTTTAAAAGTGCACAAGGCTCTGGTAATGACTTTCAGATTATAGGGACAAAAGTAAATGGTTTGTGAACAGATTCTGATACAGTCATTAAGAGCTTGTCACTGGTAACAAATGACTCATTGTTTAAATACATGTACAGTACGATATTGTTGTTCCATCTGTGTTTGTAATCAGGCTCCTACATTGAATTTCAATGCCTTCTTTTCAAGGATGCAGAACCAAGCGTGGGGTGCTGTGTGCTTGAAGCTGTCTAATATAGTGTCAGTCTATGATGTCTTTTTTTTTTGGTTCCAACGGCGTTGTAAGCAAGAAATTGGCAGCTTCATAAACTGGTCCCTGTCAGACAGACAGAGATTTAAACTGTGCCAGTATGACCCAGCCATCTCTCAAACACAGGCCTTGATAAAAGACAGAGAGAGAGAGAGAGAGAGAGAGTGAGAGAGACTGTTAAGTGGGGTGGGGGTAGGTGGTTGGATGGTGAAGGAGCGAGTATTACAGGCCTCTGTGGTGTAATACCCCTCCACACCCTCCCCCCACGGTGCCACATGTAAACACACAAACACGGTGAGTTTATACCTCAGTATTCCTTAACTGATCACTTTTCCCATTCCACTGGTGTTCATTAAAAACACGCGACTCACTCTTGCACTCTGTGCCCTGTCACAAACACAGCTGCCTTGCCAACGCACACAGATGTTTCCAAAACAACTAAATAACAGACAGATAACTGCTCTCCCTGTACAACCTTACTGGAATAACAAACCAGAAGGGGAATTTTCTGAGAGACTTTGGCTTCTTGTGGTCCTTGTCTGAGCTTTAGGCACTGACAATAATTGAAGTTTTTACTGAGGCAATGGACAGAATTTGGTCAATTTTCCTATTAACTGGTCTCTTCTATACATGACTGAAGCTTTTTTTTGCCTTTGAGAGTTTAGGGGGTTTACAAGTTCAGTTGTGGTTGTTTTTGTGTGTGAGGAGTGCTGGTAAGTGAAGAGCAGAGAGTGTTTGATGAATTTGTTTTTCTCCTCAGTTTCAGGCTGTGGAGCTGGTGGGTTGAGTCTCAGGCTGATCTGGAGCCAGTGGGTTGAGAGGAGCAGTGTCCTGATGAGCAGACAGAGACATCGACACACTGAGCTACTGCATTCCTGGCTCTTTCCTTTGGATCAGCTCACTGTCGTTCCAATGCCAAGCCTCAGTCATTTATGCACACACACACACACACACACACACATACACGGATACGGATACACACACACACACACACACGCACACACACACACACACGCGCGCACGCACGCACACACACACACACACACACACACACTGTTAAGACACTAGAAGTCATTCAACCCCCCCCCCCCCCCCCCATCACCAACAATATTTCTTATGAGCTTTTGGCCACCAGCTCTTCATGAATTTTTATTAAACAAAACTATAAGCAGATTGATTTTACAGAGGCTGCTTTATTGCATTTTTATTTAATTCTGTCTCTCTCTGATCCTCTCTCCCACTCTCTCTGATCCTCTCTCACTCTCTCTCTCTCTCTCTCTCTCCCCATCTCTCTTTTTCTCTCTATTTTCTGCCTGCTTCATTTTCCTGGCAGTCATGGCAGATTTACCTCTCTGGATTTGTGGATGTGAATGGAGTTGTTGTGAGTGTATGTTTTTAGTGTGTGGGGATGTGTGTGTACGTTAGTGTATGTCTTTGTGGATTGTTCCTGTGGGTTTTGGATTATTTGTTGAACAAGGGAGTGAAATAGGAATACTGAATGTTTGACTAGTGCTGGATTGTTGAACACACTCACGGACAAATTAAAAGCAGCTGATTTATCACAGTAGCTATGGAGCTCATGGGTATAAAGGAAAGGCCAGTGGTTATACCCTGTGCAGGAGACATATTCAAACACTAGATTCAAACTATCCCAATACATTTAAGCAAACTAGCACTTAAACTTCAATAGATCATTGTACACCACTGGAATGATAACCTCTACATGGTGATACATGGTACATTGTTCTAAACCTTCTTTGATGCTTTGAAAGTAGAGTAGTCATAAAATTAGACACGCAGCTGACCACAGTTTTTCACAGGCCCATATATTGTCACAAATGTGTCTAAAATCAACCAAAGGGAAATACAACGGTGGCCTGGGTACATCAGAGAAAACTCCCCTTGGTCTATTTTTCGCTTTTGTCCTATTTTGTTTTGGAAGGCCTCCAACAAGCTTGCCCAGCCCGCCTCTGTGGGATGCCCCCCCCCCCTTTTTTTTATCTCCTCTCTCCTTCTCTAATCTTATTATATTTGTTGGATTTTGCCTCCTACCTGTATGGAGGGCTTAATGCAATGTACCTGGTTCTCTTATTTTCCACCATAGGTTTGGCCCGTAATTCTGATGTTGTACCTCTGATGTTGTACCTGTGGTGATGGTACAGCAGTTTGGCTGTGTCTGTATGTATGTATCTGTGTATATGTGTGTGTGTGTGTGTGTGTGTGTGTGTATATATATATATATATATATATATATATATATATATATATATACACACACAGACACGTACAGTATATATATATATGTGTGTGTGTGTATGTGTATATATATATATATATATATATATATATATATATATATATATATATATATATACACACACAGACACGTACAGTATATATATATGTGTGTGTGTGTGTGTGCATGTGGAGCAGTCAGCAGTGTGTGAGTGTGTGTGTGTGTGTGTGTGTGTGCTCTTGCAGCAGAGTGGATGTGGATCAGTCACAACCATGCTGAGTGTAATGAGGCCTCCTGCAGCTGCGTGCTGTCTTTCTCCCCGGCAGGCCTGTGTTTGCACAGCACCGCTCCATCGCTCCGCGCTCCGCGCTCCTCTCTCTCTCTCTCTCTCTCTCTCTCTCTCTCTCTCTCTCTCTCTCTCTCTCTCTCTCTGCCCCCCCCCCCTCCTCCCCAAGTCTCTGGCTCTGCTGGAGACTATAGTAATTGGGCTGTTGTCAACGGCAAATTAGTCGGGATTAGCAGTGCCGTGACTCCTGGAAGGCACAGCAGCACGCCTCCACATGAAGGCTTGGCAGGGTCAGGGAGAAACAGGGCAGCAGGGGAGGCCAGGTGTCGGACCCCTCCCCACTCAGGTGTGTTATCCGGCACATTTACCGGCTGCACTCCCACACTGGATAAGAGCTTACTCTGGACTGTGTTATTTCTATTGGATTAGGAGCAATCTCTTTTAAATGTATTGTCACCAAATGCGATGTACTTTCAGACAATCTGAGTTAACCAGGTTTAGGCTGAATTTTGTCAAAGGAGAGAGAATGCAGACAAGCACACAGGAGAGAGGGGGCAGGAGACAGAGGGAGAGAGCAAGACAGTGAGAGAGAGAGAGAGAGAGAGAGAGAGAGAGAGAGAGGGAAACAGAGAGAGAATGTGATGAGATGAGATATTTAGATCTACAGAGTCGGCAGATGGAGAAGATGAGTGACAAGCTGGCCTGAGTAAAGACAATATCAAACCTGCCCTGTCAGACGGTAAGTGTTAATGTGCGTGGAGCGGTGGTAATGTGTGACGGGTTGCCTTTTCCCTCTCATAAATGACTGAAGGATGAGTCTGAGAGTGTGTGGTTGGGTCTAGATCACAGCAGATAGCCTTGGGTAAGGGCCTGTCTTCATGTGTGTACATCCCAGACACAGTACATGAGGAGAGACAAGAAGTCTTTCTTTCTTCCAAATGCCATTGACTGGGATTCTGATTGTTCTCGTCTGCACTCCCGTTATCTGCTGTCTCTTTTACTGCATTTAGATATAGATAGGTTTTTTTTTGGACTGCACTCTCTGTCTGTCTCCCTAATAACGATGTAAATAACTAATCTTTGTCATGGGACACCACTGAACATTACTAAGGTTTACAATATGACCTCACATATGGTAAAGGTTTTGTTTTTTTTTAAGCATTGTGTTGTAATAAAAGGATAAATCAATGAGCAAATTCAATTGTAATGAAACTTATGCTTTCCTCAGGGCAGCTTTACTCACAGTCTTTTCACAGAAACCTGGATATGACCAAAACAGACTGTTCTTAGTTTTCTCATACTTGTCCCTCAAAGCAACTGTAAATTATTTAAAGTGGTAAAGGATGTTCCAGTGTTTGTGTGAATGTTATTTGGTTGAGGAGGACTTAAATCTCAATTTTTTTTAAGTTTTTTTTTGTGTGTGTATTTGTGTGTGTGTGTGCACGCACGTATGTGTGTGTGTGCGCGCATGCGTGCGAGCGTGTGCGTGTGTGTGTGTACCCTGGATGGATTAAAGAGTCTGAGTAATGAGAGGGTTGTTGGTTCTAATCCCAGACTGACCTCATTGTATCTGAGTCATATTAATGAATTAATGCCACAGATGACCATACAGGAGGAAAATGGATAACACAGCCAGTCCAAGATACATCTTTGGAGATGAAAATAGTTATGGTTGTACTTTGTGGTTATCCAGATGAAGACCACAGCTGGTCATGTTCAACAACAACTGGTCCAGTGCCCTCACCAAAATGACCACTCAGACTCCACTGTAATCACTCTACATTGTCTTTCTGTCACGGGTCTGTGCTGAACACAGGGAGGGAAGGATCCTTGGAGGAAAAGAGAAAAGAGAAAAAGAGACTCCCTTCTCTCTCACCCCACCCACAAAAGACAGGGTCTTTATTATTACAGCCTGCAGGCAAACCACTCAGAAGAGCCACAGAAATTCAGTGTAAGTATATGGAAATGAACCCAGCTCCCAAATACAAGTTACCAATATCTCCACTTTCCTTTCAAAAGGAGAGAAAGACAGAGGGAGACAGAGAGAGAGATTGAGAGAGAATGTGGGAGAATGTGTGTGTGTGTGTGAGAGAGAGGGAGAGAGAGAGAGAGAGAGAGAGAGAGGGAAAGAGAGATGTGGCATACCATTGTTCTTTTCTCCTGGGCTTTAAGAGAAATTAATTAATTATGAATGAATGAGTGAGTGAGTTCAGAGAAAAGAGGATTGGAGCTACACTAGTGTTAACATAATTACGATTCTTTTTTTTAATCTGCAGATAGAGTCCTGGGCCATTTCTTTTCACTACTCAAATGGCTTCTTATCACTGCTAATTTTGAAATGAAAGCTGATAAAGGTTTTGTAATGCTTTAATTTGTCATCGATTTGCATGAAACTCTGTGTAATTACCAAGCACCACCCCCCCCCCCCCCACCCCACCCACCGCCCTCCTCCACCACCCATCACCAGCCCCACAACCCCACACTCCGACTCAGAAAGGAAGAAGAAAAAAACGACTCGTATCTGACTCTTCCCATCTCCATTTTATATTTCCATATGCTTCATACTTCCTCTTCTTTCTTTAATTCTTAGAGAAAAGAAAGCATGTGCCCACGGAACAAAAAAAAAAATCTTAAATCAAATCAGTCAATTATGGACTCTCGGTAATTACTGGACCTCTTGAATTGAAGTGCGCTCTGGGGAGAGATAAATAGATGTATGGATGACGGACGGCGGGAGGAGCCAATAGGTAAATAAATGAATATGCCACACAGAAATACAATGTAGCGCCAGGAGCCCAGGCTGACACAAATACTCCTATTAATCGATAGGCTGCAAACCATTGCCATGCAATTAAAAGGATATCGAGTGGGTTACGGGTATGTGTTGGAGCTGGGGGGGGGTCCTGAGACTTGACCGGTATGAGGTAATAAACCTGCTCCCATCTTTAGTGATATGAAGGTCAGTCCATAAAGGGACCACAGGGCAGATTTTCAATCCCTGCTTGGCTATTTTCTGATCAATGGAAATGAATGAGTATTCACATGATGTGAGACCAAAGATGAGGAGACCTGTGACAGTTCTGCATTTTCCAGCACCTGCGCACTTTCTGTCCATTCACAAGTCAGTATGAATTGGCCTGACTGAGATGAACGAGAGTCCACGAGAATGATGATTTGATTGTGTGTGTGTGTGTGTGTGTGTGTGAGAGAGAAATAGACTGTGTGAGTCTATGTATATATCTGTGTGTGATTGTGGGTGTATTTGTGTATGTATTTGTGTGCATGAATCTGTGTGTGTACGCGTGTGTGTGTGTGTTTGTGCGCACAGGCATATGTGTGTCTACGTGTGTGTGTGTGTGTGTGTGTATGTCTGTATTGTGGGGGGGTGTTTGATTGATAGTATTCTAGTCTTTTCCCTCACCAACACATTCAGGGATTTTTCTCATCAACTTGTTCCTTTGCCAACACTCATTTGGTCAAATGTGAAATTTATTACAGATGTTCTGCTCTGCTCTTAAAATCAGGCCCAACATGGCCTCCAGATAGACCCACACACACACACACACACACACACACAGACAGACACACAGACATACATACAGACAGACAGAAACACACAGGCACACACACAAACACACTATCCCACACATGCAGCCACACACACGTGTAGAGGCATAGCTTTAAGGCCAGCTGTAGTCTTGAGGTGGAGGGGGGTGGTGTGATTGTTTCTCTGGGGTGTGGGTCTGAGAGTGTCTGTCACACAT
>NC_044497.1:29215000-29230000 GCF_902362185.1 Chanos chanos | reverse complement strand
TTATTATTTGTTCCTCTCTTCCAGCCCCTTACATACGCTCACTGGCCCCTTTATGAGGTATACCTACCATAGTGTACACATATAGATACACTATACGGGTTACAAGTGCAGACTCTGTCCCATCAGTCGTTATACACAATTTGTCAGCCACCCTTTACCCAGTTCATCAGTGGTCAGTGTCTGACCACAGGACTGCTGTTGGCTGGATATTTTTGGGTGGTGGACTGCTGTCAACCCAGCAGTGACACTGATGTGTGCAAAAACCCCCGCGACACCGCTGTGTCTGATAACCTCATACCAGTGTGACACCCACTACCATGTCACCACCATGTCAGTGTCTCGCTGTTTTGAGAACAGTTTGCTGCTCAAATAATATCCAGTCAACAGCAGTTCTGTGGTAAGACACTGACTGTGGATGAAGGGCTAGAGGATGGCTAACACAAGCTGCGCATGGTAACGGATGGGCCAGGGTCTCTGTACACCAACATGGTATATGTACAAGGTAGTTGTTTTTAATAAAGTGGACGGCACATGTATAATTTAATTCAAGAGGTATGTACTTCGGCATATTGCCCTCTTACCATGTGGACCTCCCAGTCTCTTCAACCAAATCTCAATTAATAAGCTCATTTAAAAATGCAATGCCATTTCCCATATCACATTTGTATATTTTATCCCCGGCCTTCTCTCTTTCCTAGCCCGGCTGCGGACTGTTGAGCCGTTATGAATTCTAATAGATCACAATAAAGATTCCTCTATAGCATTAATTCTTTTCAATACCTCCCTGCCATCACATTAATTTATCCCTAGCATGCCGGTATTTATCAATTAACGATGGCAGCGGCACAAATAGAGCCTGTCTCAGCGGGAGAGGGCCAGGGGGACCGGGTGCCTGAGGGCCGGGGGAGAGGACTCGGCGTGGCAGGAAGGGCTGGGATTTATGGGAGCGCATGCAGAGGGGGATCGATAAGAGATAATGCCAGAGAGAGGCTGGAGTGCTTGAGCGCTTTAGTTTCCCAGCCCCGCGACATTTCCTCAGAGAAGCCTGCATATATTGGAAACTTTCTGTTTTGCCGTAATGGACGGTCTTTACAGGAATGCCTACTTAACACATGTAGGGGAGACCGTCCTGAAAGAGCTGGCTGTTTGTTAGAGGCTGAAACTATGGGGATGACACAGAATATGATTTATATGACACAGAAAATGTGTTAATCTGCGGATAACTTGTTCCCTTGAACTTTTGAATGTTAAACAATAACAGTTAAATGTCGTTCATGAATTTGTTGGGAATTTTTTCTCCAACTAAATGCTTCCAGCATAGAGAAACCCACCCTGCCACCTGTCACATCTGATCTTTGTGTATATATATACATAAAGATCAGATATATATATATATATATTTATATCTGTTTATATCTATATTATATATATATATATATATATATATATATATATATATATTTTTTTTTTTTTTTTTTTTTTTTTTGCTGAAATATATGTTATATTTCAGCAGAAAACATGTTTCTGTGCTGAAAAAGCCTTGTATTTGGGTTTCGCTTGGGGGATTCCCTTTCCCTGTTCCTCCCTCCTGTTCCAGTACATTCCATGAGAACGGCCAGCTCCTTCAAACGCTGCTGAGAAGACAGGTCTGATCTGGCTCCCAGAGCTCTGTTTGGTCTGGATCAGTTGTACATGCAGTAATCTCTCTTCACCTCTGGGTCTACAATCATACATGGATGACCAGAGAAAACAGAGAACGTACTAAAGAAAGCAGAGGGGAAAAAATCCTTCCAGTCCCCAAGAGTAGAGCTCCCTGGTCCTCAACACAAATAATCTCTTTGTGTTTCGTACTGAGCAGATAAATGGTAACATAAAGAAAACTACACTGACTGCATGAAGGATTTGAAATTCAAATAGTATCGCTGCCATCTCTCACTAAGGCAGACAGGCCTGAGGGGAGAGGGAAAGTTGGACAGACCAAAAAAAAAAAAAAAAAAATCAAAGAGTAGCAATACACATCATACTGTCAGCCTTGCCCTTCGTGTAACCTTTGACCTGGGCTATTTGGGGGTCAGGAGTCTTAGTAGATACTTAAACCTTGCTGGAGGATTTTGACCTGTCCTTCCACATTGGCTCTCCTGTTCCACAGTTCTGCCCTGCCCCTCTCCATGCAATTCACCTCTCCAATAATCCCCAAGCCAATCAATAGTAACTGTTCTCTCAATAATTCATAACATTAGCATGTGCTCAATGGCTCAGTGGATGGATGGGGAAGACATAGGAGGCCCATCATTCCCGTATTGATTCCCCCCGAGGGAGTCGATAGCCTGGAATGTGATGGACTTATTGCTCTGCATCCTGCAGGCACCATCACACACATATATACAGACTCACTCGCTTTTACACACACTCACACAGACACAGGCAGGCTACGCAGACACACAAACACATACACACACAAACATACACACACTAACACACAGTAGCACACACACACACACACACACACACACACACACACGCACACTCAGACTACACAGCCACACCTGCACACACACACGCATGCAGACACAGAGACTAAATTTCACTCCTTCCGCTGTCTTAAGTGGAGTTTTGGAAATCTCCTCATAGAACTCCTCCAGGAGTTCTGGGCAGGAGATCTCAGAACTCTGGGCATGCTGTCTCTGGTGGGGAGATGCTTGGGGACAGATCCTGTTCAGATGTTGTGGGCTGGTTTAATTACCAGCTCTGCTGTCCCTGGTCTCCTATCACTGCAGGGTCTCTCAGTATACCATTTCTATTTCCCTGGTCCCTCATGTCTGTCATTAATGAAAGCAATTAACCACACATTACAGATTAGGGACGTGGGAAGGTAACAGATGTATTGCTCTGCACTTACATTCACTCGAAGTGGTCATCTCATCACAACTCAACTGTGTTGAACTCCGGTCTTCTCTTAACCTTACACACACACATACACACAACCCAATACAGAACATATGACTCTCTGCTGCAGGTGTTAATTTCATTGTGGAGGTTCCTGGCATGGGAGCAGGCAGTAGACAGGCTAGTCCAGTCCCTGTAGAGCACGTACAGCTCATTTGCAGTCGTTTCCACTCAGAGCATGTGAAGGAGGGAGGGATGGATAGAGGGATTGAAGGGGGAGAGGGAGGGAGCTATGGTGCAAGGGTTTGGGGGCACAGTGGTATGGCTGCTGTGGAGGGGGAGGGGGGGAGCTGAGACGGGGGTCTTGTTTCAGGACCACTCAAAAGCAGCCCACGTCTCATTAGCATGTCAATTGACTACATCTGCTTAGCACATGAAAGGAGCAGGATGTGTAGGAGGACAACACAGAAAATGGAGAGGTAGGTGGGGTGAGGGGGGGGGGGCACGACTCACTGTACAGAGAGTGAAGGAATTTGGGATGTTCTCAGCTGTCAAACACACACACACACACACACACACACGGATACATGCAAACACACACACGCACGCACACACACACACACACACACACACACGCACACGTGCACACGTGCACACGCACACACACACACACACACACACACACACACACAAAAACACATTCCACACCAATATATATGCACTGTGTTTAAATGAGACAGCTTTTCTCACTCATTCCATCACCTCTACTGATTTCACAATGATTATGAAGTGATGACAACTATTTCCCAGTGTCATAATTCAGTATGGCTTTGTTGCATAATTTATATCTCTCTGATTGCATTCTCCTCCACAGCTTATCATCAAGGTGAACTGCTGAAATGCAGTTGCACAAACAAACCAAGGAAGAGGGGTGAAATACATTGTGTGTGTGTATGTGTGAAGAAGAGAGAGAGAGAGAGAGGGACAGAGAAAGAGAGAGGGCAAAGGAGAGAGAGAGAGAGAGAGAAAGAGAGGTGGGAGGGGGGTGAGAGAAAGGAATCTAAATTAAGAGTATAATATAAACCTAACCCAGCTGTTGTGAAGAAAACAAAGGCAAACTTACAAACAAACAGAAAACCCTGTGGGCTTTCCACTCCTGTTATGACAGTATCATCAGTACCATGTGCTACAGCAGGTTGTGGAAAGGCAGAGAGTGAAAAGAGAGAGAGAGAGAGAGAGAGAGAGAGAGAGAGAAAATAAAGGCAGCAAGAGTGAAGAGCAGACCACACCAGAGGTGAAGTACAGGGCTTTTGTAGCTTCAGGGAAACACCTCGACAACTTAATCCAGTATTGAGCACCTCCAGCCTCTGGTTAACAATAGCATTTCAGCTAATCAACCCCCCAACACATGTAGTGGATACAACATGTATGACAGCCCAAAGATCCAAGCCTATAGTACTCTGTCAGTCCATACAAGAACAGGGTATACACACTCTGGCTCCTTTGAGCCCTTTTTAGCTGGAGGTAGGTCAGAGGACAGTAAAATAATAAAGGCGGTGGGGGTAAGAGGAGAAAGACTAAAGAGTGCAGAAGAGATAGAGTAAAAAATGAAAGAGAAGCAGAAGGGTTCCATTGTAGAGGAGAAGACTCTGAGGGTATGTAAAGAGTGAGGAGAGAGCTTGACAGACTCCTCAAGAGAAGACCAAGATGAAGACACCAGCACTGTACATCAAAGACAGCCCCCAACACATCTTTTTTCTCTCTCTCTCTCTCACTCTCTCTTTTTCTCTTCCTCTTCTTCTTCTTCTCCTTCTTTGCTGTCTCCTATCTCTCTCTATAGCTGCCAGCGATTCTCCTTATCCATATCAAGTCTGTTTTTGTTTTGAAGGGAAGACACTGTGACTGCCTCATTTACACACAAACTGTTCTTTATATGTGCTCTGTCAGTCTGTTTCTCTCTCTCTCTCTCTCTCTCTCTCTCTCTCTCTCTCTCTCTCTTCTCCTATGCTTTTTATGCTAAAGGCATATTCTTTCTAGGAAAGCTACTGGTTCTAAAGAGCTTTTTATTCTTTAACCAATCGAACAGGAGAATAAAATGTTTAAAATATGTCGAGAAAGGCAGGCATGTAGGATGCAGGTGGATGAGTGATGTAAAAGACTCAAAAATGCACATGTACGAAAACAAAGTCCCAATGAAGCCTATCCTGTTGAGCGGAAAAAGAATGAGAAAACAGACATGAGGAAGGAAAGACATTTTGACCTTATAGGGCTAATACTAAACGTACAGTAACTGCTTTGCTCAGGCTGGTCTGTGTACTGAACAAAGTGTAGTGGAATAGTGCATGTATCAGTATGAAAGCACCCCCACCCCGTCCCCCACCCCACCCCTCTCCGTCCCATATTTTTGCCCTCTCTCTCTTTCACTCTCTTTCATTCTCTGTGTGTGCAATCTTTAAAAGTTATGGATGGTGTCAGTGTGGGATCTGAGAGTCTTTGTGTGTGTTAACCGAACTCCGGGCCTTGACCCTGAGTTCTGACCCGAGACTGGACCGGGTCCAGTTCTGTTCAGTGTTTGCCATGTGGTTACCATGGGTCTGTGGTTGTTGCCAGGAGGACCTGACAGGTGGACGGTAAATCTCTAACAGCAGAGAAACTTTTCTTTCTATTAACCGAGGGCTAAAGAGCGTATGTAAGGATATGGGTGTGCGCTTACCTCCACCCCTTCCCCCCCCCCACCCCCCACCCCCCCGAATCTGTATTTGTATACAGCGTCTGTTGCATATCGCATGGTGCTTGCGTGATTCAATGGCTGTTTTCCCTGTCTGTCTGACATTAACGAGAAACATACGGAGACAGGAACGCATCTCAGTGTTTCCCTAAAAAAAAAAAAAAAAAAAAGGAAAGAAAAGAAAAACACAGCCTGATGTGCTTCTCAAAGAGAGCCAAGACAAAAAGAGACACAGATTGATGGACCTGAACAGAAGAGACAGAGAGAGACAGAGAGAGATAGAGAAAGAGATTTCCATAAGGTACATTAAGGTAGAGGGGCATTACTTGGTATAATGAAAAGCTGGCACACCACATGCTGCATTAGCTGGTGGAATTGTAATATAAGGTGTATTACGGCATGAGTGGACTTTTAATGGATCGTCCTGTCCTAGTCTTCAGCTATTACCCTCAATGAAATGCTTTTCAAAGAAGAGCAATTTCAAATGCACTCTTTCTTACTTATTACCAATACGCTGCCCATCCCATAAGCATTGAAAGGTATGTTTAAGGATACATAAAGTTTGAATTGTACTAACTTGATGGTGAAATCGTGACATACCTTTTGCTGCACAACAAAATTTTAGAGTCTTAAGTTCTGTCACCTGCAGAGAGTCTCCTGTACCTATTAATTTAAATCAACCAGACATTCCTGTTTCTCTTGAGCAGTGTGATGCTCAAATTGAGACAAATAAAGTTTATTCTTTTATTTTTTTACTGTGATCAACAGGGAGTTTGATACATATCCATTGTCTGGAATCCCAAATGAACAAGCCTGAACAGGGAAATCTCTCCTATTAGTCCTTGATTTGACCTCTAATCTTTGGCCAGTATAGGTGCGGCGTGGCGCTGTAATTGTACTTGTGTGTGAGTTTCATGATTATTATTGTTCTTATTAGAGCTGAGATCTGCGGGTCTGTGCAGTGGGAGAGGGTTTCTCTCTCTTTCTCTGTCTTTCTCTCATAATGAAAATGAAAGGAGAGTCAGCGTTTCTTTAGACGTGGCCCTGGTTCAGTGCAGTAATGGCTTCCTGATGAACTCCGCTCCAACATCCCACTTTAGCTACACCACCTGCTACCATCTCTCCACATCCCCCTCCTGCTCCTTCTCTGTCTCAAACCCCTTCTGTAGTTCCACTTTTTTTTCTCTCTCTCCCCCTTGTTTTTTTTTTTTTTTTTTCTGCCGTTAGCCTGAGCTTCCCAGATGGGTTGAAGGAGGGCGAGGTTGACCACATCAGTGGGGCAAGAGCAAGGGAAATGAGGAGTTCTGAGTCAGCAGCGCCAGGGTCCAAACTCAGTCTCTCTCATTCCCTTCTGTTGACTGACTGCTAAACCCCCCCCCCCCCCCCCCCCCCCCCCATCCCCAACCCTCTGTCAATACATCGTCAACCCGTCTGTCTGTGCGCCTGAACACCTACCCATAGGGAAAGCACACTGACGTGATATCTCATAAACACTCCTACATGCTGGCACCCTTTCCTGTAAATTGTGCCATCTCTGCTGAGTCCTGTCTGTCCAGGTTTCGGTATAGCTACCCCGTACCACATGCAGGTGTGGGTTTATGCTGACGTTGGCCGTGTGCTCCGTTCCCCAGAGGTCTGCAGTGTAGGTCTGTATGATCTAATTGCCACCTGATACTCTCAGACCCATCAGCCAGCTCCATACAGCTCATGTACTCTTCCTGTTCAACAGAACCCGTAGCTCTGACATACCCGAGTCGTGGATGGTGACCTCATATTGAGTCAGCAGGTGAGAAAACACAGTCATGAGTATATTAAAGCTAGTTTAGTTTAAGACTTTGGAGATTGTGAATTCAATATATTATGAATCTTTTTAAATGGAAAACAAACAAAATGAGGAGAGGACTAAATTGTCTTAGCGCATGTGACTCAACCATTTATTCCTCCACTCATGCATTCAACCGACTAATCAACCAACCTTTCATGCAAGAAATATTGTCTTTTTAACGTGTAAGTTTAAGACTATACTTGTCAACAGCTTATGATAAGGTATTGCTGCAGATTTTTTTTTTTTTTTTTTAACAACGAACTGATCCGAAAACAAGGTAGTTTCAAATGTTCCTCTAAAAATGACTCTTACTATGAGATACTGTCTTCTTGTCAAACGACTGTACTTTCCAAATTGCCGAGTTGGTTCAACACTGATAATAGCTTAGCATTTGGCTCTGTTTGGGATCTGTCCAAGGCACGCATACCATTTCTATGAGTAGGAGAAAAACATAATAGTCCAGCTGCTATTCACACAATGTTAAAGCACAGCCCAGCTGAAGAGGGGCATGGGGGGAGGGGGTGTTAGTCTTAACAAGGTAGTGTAAAAATCAGTAAGCCCAGAAAAACATCAGAGAAGCACGCTAGCATTCACTCCCACCCTCCCTCGGCTGACAAGGCTACCCGGAAATTAGCTTTATTTTTCCGGGGTCCAGACAAAACATCTCCAAATACCACGAAAACAATGAAAACAGACGTGGGAAGAGTTATGAAAAATAATTCCGTGTGGAGCAAAACTCAGCGCTGATAGGGGTCAGATTTCAATTTGAAATCGGAATTTTTTGTTTTACCTAGTGTGCAGTGTTGTGTGGATTTAGAAAGTCCAAATCTTGTTATGTCAAAAAGTCATATTTAATTTTTATTTTATTTCACAGGTTGAAAATATAGACATATTTATCTAAGATAAGCTTGTCAAAACTGATTGCTTCTCTGTGTCCTTGGTTACGACACATATTTTCAAGTCATCGAAAAAAAGGTCAAGAAACAACTGCTGACCATATGTTGACACTTTTGAATCTGTCAAAACACAAGATTTATTTCACATTTCGTAATTCCTAACTGGCCTCTTCAAAAAAAAAAAAAAAAAAAAATCAGGCATTTCCCAATTAATCTTTGAAGACTCCTTACAAATATGTTTTGAGAGTTCGAATTTCCTTCATATCTCACTCTGAATCTCTAGTCCCCCCCCCCCCTCTCTCTCTATCTATGGCTCTCTCTCTCCCCATCTGAAAGTGTTTCTGATTAATATCATGTAAGGCCATGCTTAGGCCATGATGGGGGTAGCTGTGTGTGTGAGTTTTTTAATGGCTGAAAAAGACTCAGGGGTTTAAAACATGTGCTGCTCCTGCTTATTATTAGCTTGTTACAGATCTGCCAGCTCTTATCCCTGGCCCTTATTCAACCCTCATCTCCAGAATTATGTTTCATTGGTTGAGATCATAGGCACTGTTTGTTTTGTTGTGGTTCAGGCCTGGTGGCGTATATCCATGCAATAGGTCTTTGCAGATGTTTAATGTTGGGTTTAATGGTAAAGAAGTGGAGAAGCTTGTCAGCTGCTCCTAACGCCCTTGTTTTGAAGCCCCCGCAGCCCCGATATTCCTCTGTGTTCTTCCCCCCAGCCTCTGATCTGCTCGAGTCTGCGTTAGTCATCAGTGCCACATAGCTCATTCTTCTTAATGCCTATTGTTTCTGTGCTGCCAACAGCGCTGGATCTGCCACATCATAAATGCTTCCAAGCCCATCAGGGAAAAGTGCACAGAATAACAGATATTAAAAGGGTTTTTCATTCATAACTGTGTGTAATTGCAGGGCACTGGGTTTTACTGCCATTCTTGTCAGCAGTGACCAAATGAATGACCAGATGTCAGCACTTGGACCTGTTATTGCTCAACATTTTCTAACTAAGTATTGCTTCCTTTTTACAGGCAAATTTAATTAAGGATGTATGTAAATATTAGTAGTATTAGTAGTAGTAGTAGTAGTATCAGTATTAGTATTATTATAAGTAGTAGTACTGTTGTTGTTGTTGCTGTTGTTATTGTTGTTGTTCTTTCATCATACTTTTGTCTTGGGTCACTTATTGCTCTTCTGGTTTCTGCCAGTCCTTGGGGAGGTCCAGGATCATGTGAAGAATGTGTCCACTTCCAAGCAGTGTCGTTTTGACGAGGGCTACTGCTCTGTGTGTTCCAGGAAGGCATCCTAGGTGTTTGCTCAGTTCTGGGAAATGGGTGCCTAGGGCTCTGTTGACTACTGGGATGGCTTGGCCCTTCACATTCCAGATCTTTTGTACTTCAGGCCATAAGTCTTAGTATTTGATGATTTTCTCCTGCTCCTTGGTTGAGATGTTTCTGTCATCTGGAATTGTGATACTGATAATCATTGCTCTCCTGGTTTCCTTGTCAATCACTGTGCTGTCTGGACACCTTGTGGGGATCTTCCTGTCAGTTCTGATTTCCATGTCCCTCAGGATTTCAGCCCTGTCATTCTCTTTCACATATTTAGGCTTCAGCAACCATGGAATTCAATGTGTCAGAATTCTTCTTCTTCTTCCTCTCATTATTATTATTATTATTATTATTATTATTATTATTATTATTATTATTATTTTAGCAGCCCCAAATGAGCAGTAAGACCAGTGTCAAATTGAGTCATGATGTGGTTTGGCTTTCTGAGAGGAAATGGTTGTCAAATGGACAGATTTGGTCTCTATGACAACACCCAGAGCACGATGTTTGTAAATATGCTTGACATACATGCATAGTTACAGACAGCTGTCTGGTAAGGAAATGTAGTACTTTTTAAAATATGAGATGTTTAGGGTTGCTGTGGGAATATTCCCTTTTTGAAGTTTTGACTTCATGTCTTCTGAGGTAGGCACCCAGACAGCTCTGACCCACTCCGAGTCCCTGGTACTGCATTTCTTCTTCTTATTCCTCTTCTTCCTCTTCTTCTTCTTTTTCCTCAAAGACTTTCCTCCCCTAGCTCTTTGGTTCCATTCTTTCTTTCATTGTGATCCCCCTCTCTACAATCATTCTTTCTCTCACTCCCCCACCCCTCGTTTTTTTTTCTGTTTATAAAGTCAGATTTGGGATGAACTGTCGTGGTCTGGCGCTGCAGTGCTGACAATATCCGCAAGTGATAACCTCAAACTGTATTCTGCCTGTCCAGTCTTTGCACACAAATAACCCCAGGCTCGCGAGTTATTAGAAAATCTACCCAAGCTGACGTCTCCTCAGCCCAGGAAAAGAGGGGAAGCTTTCTGATATTAAAGGGAGGATGATGGTGGGGGAGGGGGGGTGCTCCATATCTGGTCAGCTTATTCTAATCACAACTTGGTTGTCTCCTCTCTTGCCCTCCCCCTCCCCCTGTTTTTCTTCTTTATAGTTTTTGTTTTGTATTTTGCCCAAGTGTGACTGTATCCTCTTTCCCCCAAGGCCACAAAAAGTTATGAACCCTTTTTTTCTTCATTGTGAATTGTATAATGTGTGTGTGTGTGTTTGTGTGTGTGTGTGTGTGTGTGTGAAAGAGAGAGAGAGAGAGAGAGAGAGAGAGAGAGAGTTTATAGTTATGCTTACATATAATCATGTGGATTTATTTTTGGTTTGGGCATTCATAGCTTATATCGTAGAGAGGTAATGACAGCCTGTACCTGTCCATAGAGGACCAGGTAAATCTTTCCTTTCATGTTCATGGCATTCCACTGGTTTATTATTCTTCTCTCTGTTGATCAGAATGTGTCTGATTTCCTGGTAATTCATATGAGAAGACACATTATCTGGACTCAAATGTTCTCATATTTGTGAATGTGCGTGTTTGCATTTTTTTTGTGATTGTTCTGGGGTTTTTTTACATTTCTTTTTATGCTGGTACACATTGCAGCTGGTGTTTCTCAGAACAGAAAGTGAGGTGTTTTGAAATATTTGAGTGATAAGCCAATGCATCAGCAACCACCCTGAGCTGACTTGTTCTGGATGTTTCTCCAAACAAAACCTCCCTATATCATGGTTAGGCCAGGGGTGAGAGGAGCCACCTCTGCCCCAGCCAAGAAGCTCTCTCCTGGGCTCTGTGGACAAAAACTGCCCCTTTCTAGAACGGGAAGACCATGGTCAGTGGTTTTTTGTTTGGTCTTGTACAGCTATTTACAGAGTGGTTACTTTTTTTGGTGAATGATTTTTTTTTAAGGCAGAAACATCATGTCATGAATGTGGAAGAAGTATGAGTTGACAGGGTCTTCTGAGAATAGGACAATCATGGTTACGTTATGTGTTTTCTCTGTGGACATTTTCATCATCGGTGACTCAATATAGGATTACTAAGTCATTCTAGAATGTTCAGTTTAGATCCTCTGACTCATTCCCAACAATCTTTTATTACCGAGAAACCAGGGCCACCAAAACACCTCAGTGACACAGGTTATCCAAACACTCAACATGAATATGGAATGTCCAGAAAAGCTAGTTGAAAATGGTAGATCAAAAAGTTACTTTGATACTTTGATGGTCTTTGTGGTTCTCACTGGTGTAAACTGAACGAAAAATAATACAGGTAACTGCACTTACTACTGTAATTTTGTAGGTTTCATAAACATTTATTCCACTCATTAGTGAAAAGTCACAAATGAGAAAACTAACTGAGATGACTGTGGTTTTTTCAGTCACTGAATAAAAACAAGTCTCGTTATCCTGGACTGTGGAGTTTATTTATTGAAACAACCTTTTCATCTGTTCCTAATGCTCTGTGTTGTTTTGAATAAGTCTTATGTCTCCAAATAATCTCAGGAATTTATGGATTATCTTTGTGCATATGTGTGTGTGTGTGTGTGTGTGTTCATGCCTCTGTGATTGTGTGCATACATGCATATGTCTGTGTGTATATGTGTGTTTAATCATTTCAGTGTAATTCAGAAATGATCTCAATACCTACAGAAGTTCTTTGTGTTCTGTGGCATTTTTCAGAGTGTTACACAAACTCCTATTCTAAAGACACACTCTGATGTCCTATCCTCATTGTAGTTAATGTATGCTGTAAGTGGGTGAGCTACCATGCCTCCTTGGATTATTTGTTTCTTTCTTTCTTTGTTTCTTCATTTTTATTCTGTCCATATCTTGTCATCTTTATAATCCTTGTTGTGTTAATGTTTTCGTGGCAACTGACCCCAGGCGCCCTGTGACTGGCTCCATCACACCAGGGTGCCCCCTAAGCGACCCCCACCCGTCTGAAAAGCAGAACAGCTGACAAACGCCGCTGGATGAGGTCTGGCCTGGAAAGTCCCTGGCTGGGAAAGGGCTGGATCTGTGGGCTCCTGCAGGCTTACACGCACACACACACACACACACACACACAAACACATGCGCGTGCACACACACACACACACACACACACACACACACACACGCACGCACACACGCACACATGCACGCACACACACACACACACGGAGGCAGGGTATGTTTTTCTGCGGTGGTGCTTCAGGAGCCCAATAAAACATTTTGAATCAGGTCAGGGGGAGAGCAGGGGGGCAGAAGTGATGATCCAGAGAGAAAAGCTATTTACTCAGAGCGGGTGCTAGCTCTGTTCCTGTTTGGCAGGGTCTGGAGAGTGGGCGGCAGAGGCGGATGGTGGCATAACTCCAGTCTCCGCCGTTTTCCCACCCCTTGTCCGATTCCACCCCCCAAGTGCTGGTGAGCACTGGTGACACACCACATTCGTTCCCTTACCACATCACACACACACGCATGGTCCACATTAACACTCTTACTCTCCCCCCCTCTTCCTCCTCTCTCTTTGAATGTGTGCTGAAGAGCTATTTATAGGAACCTCTGAATATGTTTTATTTCTCACGAGCGTGGCTAAGACTTACAGTAACAGGGTCTGAGTGTGTGTGTGTGTGTGTGTGTGTGTGTGTGTCTATCTGCATTTGAACGTAACCGTTCTTGATACTGTTTTTGTTTTCAAACTTTTTTTTCCCCCTTGTATTTGGTGTTTTCAATCCTTTTTCCCAGAAGCACTTGGACCTGGAGCTGAGCAGTGCAGCCATGTCATTCTCTCAAGTTACAATTTGACCAAAGCTCTTTAGTCTTCAAGAGCTTCCAAAGCCAACAGAACCAAACTCCGTTTATTTTTTTTTAAATCCTTAAGATGTATCCCAGAGACAAGCAGAGGCCTGGAACTGATTCTAATTTCCAGTTGTGGTACATATAATTTTTGCTTTTCCATCAGGTGCTGGCTGTTGGACCACAGAATAGCCTTTTGGTTGAATGAACGCACTGGTGAAAGTATTAAAAAAAAAAAAAGATAAAATCAGCTATCATAATGAAACTTCTATGAACTCACTGTTCTGGAAGTTTCTCTTGGTCCTTGGGAGAACTTGTGAAACTCAGTAGGTCGTTCATAAAAACAGATGGAACACCAGAGAGAGGGAACACTGTAACCCAACTGTCTCTCCACATGAGGGAGGTGCAACCTTGGACCCAACCCTACCCTACCGCACCCAAGTCCTTGAGCCCTGCTTGGAGGGGCACCTTGGCATCCTGCAGATTGGCAGCTGTTTTTTGGGTTGCTCCGTGTTAACCAGAGTCACCCCACTCGCCCTACCTCAGTGGGTAGTTACCCTCTGTTTGTCTGTCTTTTTATGTCTTTTACCCCTCTGTATGAGGCTGCTTGGATATGAACTGACATAAGCACACACTCTTATGGTCACATCCTCATATAGTGTCTATACTCCCTGTGTAGCACATTAGAAAAAGTTTTACTGTAGGTTTGTGTGTGTGTGTGTGTGTGTGTGTGTGTATGTGGTAATATCTCGCTGCCAGATCATCCTCTACTCTGTCCTCAGACCTCTCATTTTAACCTCTATGGTCACTACAGTAATTCCTCACCTTTTTTTTCCTCACAATGACATTCATCCATCTCCCACATCCTCTCATCACAACATGACCTGAGAGTAAGTACTCTCTCTCTCTCTCTCTCTCTCTCTCTCTCTCTCTCTCTCTCTCTCTCTCTCTCTCTCTCTGTCTGACTGTCTCAGAGGTACAGGGGTCAGTACCACAGTGTTGACATGTGTTAGCCATGAAGACATGGAAATCCCCTCCCCTCAGGATGTCTGTTTGCGTGAAGGAGCTAAACGCTGAGCACAGCTTTATGAATGCAACCTATACAACTCCTCTCCTCATACCGTGTGTGTGTCAGAGAGAGAGAGAGAGAGAGAGAGAGAGAGAGAGAGAGAGAAAGAGAGAGAGAGAATAGGGAAATAAGGAAAAACATCCTAGAAAACCAGAGGGGGAGGGAAAAGGAGATGAATATTTAGACATTAGAGTGCTGGCATGAGAGTGTTTTGTGAAGGGGAGAGTGTGTGCTCCGGTTGGCTGTGAGTCAAGATAGTGTTATTAGGGATAAATGTTTTTCCTACTGCCTCTAAGTCCTCCGTATTCTGGTCCTTATTAAAGAGAATCTCCATCTGTGGACTGCTTTATCTCTGTCTGTCTCCTCTGTTAGTCACAATGGTGCACATCACAGCTGCAAGTTGTCTTTCTGTCTCTCTCTCTGTGTCTGAGACATACACA
>NC_044497.1:29182500-29212500 GCF_902362185.1 Chanos chanos | reverse complement strand
GTATTAAATTCTCCAGCCATTGGAAAGATGACCAGTCTCCTGTATTGTCTGAATCTCACACGCTCCCCCAGGCAGTGTGGGAATCACAGACACACACACACACACACACACATACTCACACACACTCTCACACATTCTGCTGTTACTGTGTATTGGGTTTGAGCTATCTGCTCATTCCTGTTTTAATACACACACACACACACACTGTTCAGATGGATTTGTCTTGTGTCCAGTTTCTCTGACTCAAGCACTGTTCTAACGATAACACCCCACTCCGGGGTTAAACACATGATAACATGATGAGACAGCCACTCGCAGTCTGTGTGTGTATGTGTGTGTGTGTGTGTCACAGGAGTACAGACAGTCAGTGACTACTCTGGTGTCAGACGGTGTTCCTAAGCTCCTGTATAAATGAAAAAAATCTGTCATGTGTTTTATACTCTGGGAAATGTTGCTTGTGTTTGTTTAAGGAAGATGCCATAACTTCTCATCAAATCAAATTCCGAAATGAGTTTCATATCTGGACCGTTGTTTGTACTTTCATCCCCAAACGCTCAGTGTAGAATTTCTATATTTTATGTTACAGACATTTCTGTTTCATTCCCATACCAGCTTCTCTTTCAACTCCAACGATCACCATATGTGAAGTTAAGTGTTATGTTCTGGAACAGTGCTTTAATTCTGTGCTCCTTCCTCATTAATTTACTGGTTATGGACTCTCTCATACCTGAATATCATTCCTCCAGCCCTTGCCTTGTTGTGATGGCTTCACTTGTGCATCTGCTCGACCCAGAGAGTGGAGCCAAAGGGAATCCCATGCAGTCTGCAGGGCGTCCAGTGTTGGACTGCTCAGTGGATAGATAGGAGGAACATTTGGATCTTTACTCCTTGGAACTTTTTAGAGGTTTGGCTTAGGACTTAAAAATACTATCTGAAAAAACATGTTACAAAAACATCTTAATCAATTTTAAAATGACTGGAATGGAAAAGTACCTTTAGAGTGGAGGAGTATAAGAACTTGAAGGGAAAGTATTATTAGGCCAAAAATTCTGTGGACAACCTGAGAACCAAGACCAATGGTTGGAGCGAAAGGGTGTTGTTAAAGATGGGTAGTCAGGTAGTAAGAGAAATAAGAAAATCTCAATATCTTGTTAGACTTTCACAAAACTCTTACCACATTCCCTGTTACTCCACATTCTCCACTCAGCCCAGTCTCCCCACCCTGTCTAACCCGCAGCGTGAGGCTTCATACAGGGATCAATGTGTAGGAGTGATGAGGTTGGCCAGTACTGGGGCTGCCTCTGCCTGTTTATAGTGTCTATAGTGGAGATCAATCAGAGCCATGATATCTTATTACCAGCGTTAATTCACTCAAGGCCTCCCTGGATCCCTGCACGAGTCTGTGTGGCCCCTGATTTACAGCCCAGAGTGATGCTGGGGAAAGTACTGCGTGTGTGTGTGTGTGTGTGTGTGTGTGTATGTGCATGCATGTGTCTGTACGCGCGTACATGTGCATGTGTGCATTTGTGTGTGTGTGTGTGTGTGTGTGTGCGCGCGCGTGTGTGATCTCACTGTGTATTTTTTGTGAATGTGAGGAATAGTGAGCTTTAGATTCTTGGCTGAATGCCCATCATCTCCCCTTCTCTCCCACCACCACCACCACCATCATCATCATCATCACCAGTATTCCACCCTTACCATTAACAAAATAGAGGGTAAAGCGTATCATTGGCTTGGATGGTTCATGTACTCTAAGAAAAACAAAAATGAAACAGGACTACTGTTTTACAAAACTGTGATAAAATGATAGGAATGTAACACCCCACCCCCACCCTCACCCCCACCTCCATCCAATCACCACAGAGCCACGGTATAAAATTCACCTTTCAAAATATGAGAATTACATTCTTGTATAGACCCCTTTCTCCCCTTTGTCCTTCTCCTCCACAATGCAGATGGGTTACCTAATTCATATGGACACAGTTGCCTGGTTACTTGTGGAAATCCTGCTGTCTTATGTTTGATTAAAAGGATGTGTTTGTGTGTTGCTGTCCTGGAGGGATGTTTTATTCATAACAGTTGTTGCTTGTTGTTTGCTGTTTTGTTTTGTGTATGATCTGACGCATGGAGGGGTCCTGCTCCCTCCCCAGGGAGATGAGAGACCAGAGACCTCCGTCTCCAGATGCAGACACTCTTCCCCTGGGGAGATGCGTCTGTGCGTGTGTGCATGTACTTGTTTGAGTGGCGGGAGAACCACTCTGATGGAGGGAATCAGTGTCTTGTCTGTAGTTTATGTCGAATCAGGCTATGCTGGGGAGAACAGTGTTTTTGACTGTGTAGTTTTGCAGAGAGAGAGAGGGAGGACTATCAGCATCAGACTGTTTTTTGGACGGAAGCCTCAGGACACTGCAAATTGCAAACACACACACACACACACACACAGATTGTACACATACACACACGTGCGCGCACACACACACACACACACACACAAACACACACACACACACACACACACACACACAGATGTACACATACACACTTGTGCACATGCACACACACACACACACATGCCCACACACACACACACACACACACACACACACAGATGTAGCATGGAGCACAGAGGTTTGGGATTGGAGCACAAACATACACAAAGACAAACACACACAGACACAGAGCACACTGGTATGTTTATAGCCTGAACGCTGAACATTATCACTGAACACTTTATAGTTGACCTGCTTATTCATTGTGGCACGTTCCTCCGTTTGCCATATTGCATGTTAAGTAAGACACTTGAAGCCGTGTCAGGATGTGTTTTACTTTATTAATTAAATAAATGTGAAGTGATGTGTCTAATGCATTCCTGGAATGGCATGGTACATTTCTGCCCCATTGCGCTTTATGTAGTGAAATTGTGAGTTTTATTGTACTCTAACTGAAAGGTTTGGCCTAAGGACATGATGGTGTTGAAGCCAATAGATTCCTTCTGTAGAGAATTAACAAATGCAGTATTGGAGATAAAACTAAAGGAGTACCATGAGAAGGTGGCATGTGTCTCTTAAAAAACTAACAAACAATTAAACGGAAAGAAACAAACAACCAAAAAAAAAAAAAACTTCAGTGCTGCGAGATTCTTTTTCTGAACGCTGATACATTGTGTTTGTGAGTGTGTGTGTGTGTGTGTGTGTTTGCGTTTAAACATAACTGTTTATGATCGCTCACAGACTGTCACCATATGAGAGATAAGTACTCAGTGACGTTTATAGAGATTTGTGTATAACGTACCTCAGTTGAAAGAGACAGAACAGCAGAGAGGCTGTGCTGCATTTCTGCTTCATTGGCCTTTATGTAGATCAGCTTTATTACGCTCTCAGAGGGAAAAACACTAACAGAATGGCAGATTAATATGTGAATTAGCCACCGTTTTACAAAAACCTGCTCATTTATTCTCTGTTGCTCTGAGAATATTGGCTGGAAGAGGGAGCAAGCGGCCCACCTCATAGTTTTTTTTTTTTTTAATTTACAAGAACAGTACGAAGGTGGGATTTTTCCGGCTGGCTATCTGTTTTGGTTGGAGAGGTGGATGGGTCGGAGGGGGTGGAGTTGAGGTGTCGTACACAGTGTTTTGGGGAACAAAAACTGCCGATTCCTGCAGATCTGGCGTAAGGCCACCAGGGTTTATGGGACTGTTGTGGTACATTAAGCTGCTGAGTGAGTCAGTATCTGGCTTTTCAGAAATTTCCACAGCCACCACTACAACAAACAACACACGCACACACACACACACACACACAGACAATCACAGGACTTCTGCTATTGACTTCATAGCTCTCATACCTGACAAACTGGTGCACTAAGTCATCTGTTTAAACCACATGTTTACTGATTTTTAGCCTGCTGGTTTGCCAACCAAAGTATTATGTTTAGTTATTGTGTTGAGGCTTATTATATAGTTTTCTGGTTGTCAGATAATGTGTTGTGAAAAGCATTAGGAAGCACTCTGGTGTATGGGTCAGTGTAGGATATACACTGACGGAAACACTCACTGCTATACGAAATCTCTCTCTCTCACACACACACACACACACACGCACATGCGCGCGCGCACACACACACACACACACATTTGTCTTCAAGTCCCTATTGACTCAGTTTTGTATCGTCTATTGTTTGGCACCTCTCCACTGTAAGAATATAATAGGTGAGCGAAGAATCAATGGTGTCCCAATAAAACCCAAATAACAGAGAGCAGAATGGAATTGACGGGCTGACGGAAAATGAGAGGATGAGACTGAGTTTAAAGTGTTCTCTAGAGGTCATTTTAAAGACAAAGTCCTGTGTTCCTCCAGTCTGCTGCCTTGGCCCAATCATACCTGGAGTTATTTGCTCCTCGTTGGAGCTGTCTGATTGAGAGTGACATTGACACGATTACCGCCACCAAACCAGATTAGGAGCGATGTGGAGTTCTCCGTTGCCTCTGCGGTGTCTCCTGGTGAATGTGGAGGGCTTACTCAGCCCCTTGCGTTAGGAGAGAATGAGAGGGACAGAGAGAGAGATAGAGAGAGAGAGAGAGAGAGAGAGAGAGAGAGAGAGAGAGGGAAAGATGCTGCCATGGAGGAGGGATGATACTCTAATAACTCCCTCTTTCATTTATCTGTGCTCATTTCACCCCTTGGCCCTAATGGTGTTAGTATTGGTAGATGGATTAGACAAATGAAGTGAGGGGGAAACTTCTGGAGCAATGCTTCTCTGTATGCCTTATCTCATCAACAGCTCCACACTCACTCAGTATAATATACCAAATATAACTGCATGATATAGTCACTCCAAAGATTGACAAAATGGGTTATTTCTGGCCTGTCCACACACTCACACACACACACACACACACACACAAGTTGGCTACATATTCAGAAGAGACTTTTTTCCCTCCGCAGGTTGCGATTCAGACTAATATTGCTCTAATGACTTAAATTGACCTTTTGACCTTAGCCCTTTTCACCTAGCTCTTTTCAGTCTTCCCTGGGGACCCACACAAGTAGAGGCACTGAAAGACTCCAAATAAAATTAATCTTTAATATCACAAAGTGGTATTGACCAGAAAACAGGTTTATGATGGCTTTGGTGTCCAGGCAAACAGAAGAATGGTTTATCAAGTAAAAACACGTCATGTTGCATTATGACAATCCAAGCAATTCTTTTCATCAGCATCAGAGTCTTTCTTTTCTCCCTCTGGGTTCATGGTCCATGTTCTAGGTAATGCTTCTTGTGTGTGTGTGTGTGTGTGTGTGTGTGTGTGCAAGTGTGCATGTGTGTGTGCGTGTGTGTGCGTGTGCGCGTTTTTGTGTGTGCGTGTGCATGTGTGTGTGTGTACAAGCATGTGCGTGTGTGTGTACGTGTGTGTGCATGTGTGTCTGTTTGTGTGCACTTATGTTTGTGTGTTAGCATCCATGAAAAGACTGTGTTTGATGTGTAGTAATGTCTCTCTCTTTATAGCAGTTCTTTCCTTTCTCAGCGGACATAATTGAAGCCCGTCATGAAGGAGAAATCAGAAATGGCTTTATTGATTTGTCATCATTGCGATGGAGTGCTGGAGAAGCCACACTGATTACAGTGCGTGGAAGAATCCTCTGCTTTGTTGATTTTATTGTTTCCACTACACAGACTTCCTGTAATCTGAATGGCTGTTTTTATAGCCTTCATTTGATCCCATTTTTCTGTGACTGCTCTTAAAGGTACCCATTAGCTCAAAGTGTGTTAAAAACATTGAAGAGCCAGTTAAGGAGTCTTAGCTGGTCAAACGGCAACTACATGACTCAGTGTGTGATAACGTCTAATGTCTAATGCTCATATGGACTGCTGTTAAGTTACACGGTTTTGAAGGTTTTTTTCCCCCTTTTCAGGTTTGTCTTTGTGTGTGTGTGTGTGTGTGTGTGTGTGTGTGTGTGTGTGTTTGTGTGTGTTTGTTTGTGAGGTACTGTGGATCCTCCTCCGTGCTTCCTTTGAAAATATAATTGGCCTGAGTCTGATTCTCTTGGGAAGCTGAATTAAGCCTGCTGATAAGGAAGAGAACAACAGAATTAAGCTTGTGAGTAAATGAGGCTTCTGTGGAAGGCAGAGGGAGTGTTAGAGTGTGTTAGACTAATTTGTGTGTATTTCTTTTTTTAACTGGCACTGGTCAGGCTAAATTTTAATGCATATCCATGCGCTTTAAGTTGTTTGCTGTAGTGAACCTCACAAATAAGATATCATCATCGCTTCATATTTACAGTTTATACACTTGGTGAACAATTTGATTCCATGGCTCACGAATTTAATTGTTTGAATGCAAAGATTAATCTACTGCTCTATTAATTTAATATTTGGTGTAAAGCACTGTCATTGCGTTTTCATTGTGGTAACTGTTAATAATTAATCATTAGTTATACATTTTCACTTCATGAATTTATTTCACCTCATCTCTCCATAGAGTCACCATCTTTCATGTCCAGAGGGATCACTTTCATCTTGTGCGTAATGACGGCAGGAAATGCACTTGGTGTGTTTGAGTGATTGGGCCTTGTTCCCATACTTTTACATGACTCCTTCCCTTTTGTCCTTCTCTGGTAAAGTTACTTAAACAGGGCTGAATATATTAAGCCAAACAAGCTTCATCACATCGATACTTGAAAGAGACCTCCTCTTGGTTTCACTTATACAGTCAGGTAAGACTAGCAGGTAAGAGAACAACTACATCAATCAACTACATGATGAGTGGCTTCTTCAAAGTTTCATTTGTGAGTACACCCAGGCTTGCTGTTTTAACACTGGATACAGGGAGAAATGATCAATGATTAAACTCAAACACAATGTGATTTATTTCCATTGGCGCTATTTTGCATTGTTAATTGGGTCAGGGGAGTGTTATAGTTCTTGGGTGAAACTGTCACTTCCGCAGTTGCTCTTGTTTTTTGAAGGACTGTTTTCACACCATATGTTGGTCGCGTTAGTCCGTTTAATTTGTTTCTTTTCAATTTTCTTTTTTTCTTTTTTTTTTCTCCTTACCCTCTTCAGACTCATTTCCTCTGCCCATCCCAGCATCTCCCTATTCACTTATTGATCCATCCTGCAATTGATCAGTGAATTGATCTGTCCACTGATCCATCTGCCCATCTGTCTGCCTCCGACAGGGTTTTAATTGATGAGAAAGAGGCTCAAATTAAGCAATTAGGCCAAGTAGAGGAAGAAGGAGACAGAGCAATATGCCATGCCCAGGTACAGAGTAAGGGATAAGAGAGAGAGAGAGAGAGAGAGAGAGAGAGAGAGCGAGAGAGAGAGAGAGAGAGAGAGAGAGAGAGAGAGAGAAACAGGACTGTGTTGAGGATAATGAATGCGAGAGGAATAGGCAGATGCGGAATGTTTACGCTTTTTCATTTCGGAATGTGAATGAATTTTTCATAACTGTTCATAAAAAATCCATCAATATTTCACCTGGGGAGCGAGAGAGAGAAGGGAGGACAAGAAAGAAAGGAAAACAGAGAGAGAGAGAGAGAGAGAGAGAGACAGAGAGAGAGAGAGAGAGAGAGAAGAAAGCCCTTATGGAATGTGTTGTCATGAAAGTTCATTGAAGCAAGTGGATTCACTGAAGAAAACAAGAGGAGGGAATGAATGTGGGGGGAGGGCTGTTTATGCACCGAGAGAGAGAGAGAGAGAGGGGGGGGGGGGGGGGAGGGAAGAGAGACAAACACCTTGAGAAGGGGGTGTGAGTGTGTGGTGATGGCAAAGATAGAACTTGTGTTTGAGTGGTGAGAATTTGGGGGGGGTGGGGGGGTGATATACAGAGAGAGGGGGGACGAACACAAAGCAAACACACCTACCATCAACAAAAAATAACGCCACCATCACCCACAACACCACCACCACCGACAACAACAAAACTTAGTCAATACCTCAATGTAGATGATTCGATGATTAGACAGGCTGCCGTCATTCAGGACCACACAATATTCCGTCTTTTGTTCAGAAAGCTTTAGTCGGATTGGGACTGTCTGTATTCAATAGGAAGTGTGGGGGCTTTGACAGACATGCGACTGAGCCAATCAGAAACTCGGGAGCCGAAACCTGACTGCACCCTCAGATTGACCTTTGACCCCCTTCGGACTACGTCACCAAATCTACCCCTGGGAGGCTCAGGCGCCGTCCCATTTGCATGAATTTATGCGAGCTTGGGACGCCATCATCCGTCTACAGATAGTCAATTAAATATCTAATTAAGTGAGCAGGACCTTAAATAATTCACCCGTATTGACGGGCCTGTGGGAGAGCAGATTTCTCTCTAAATCATGTCGGCTGCACTGGCCAAAGCTAGGCCGCGGCCACATCTGTGTGAGCTTTACCCCTCTGGACATGTCTGATAACACAACCCTGGCTCCCCGTATTCCTTTTATCACACAGAACCAATGGCTTTGTACACTTTTAGCTCACAGGTATTCGTGTAAGGTTATTACAGATTATATAGGCTTATTTTATCATGTGCAACTTAGAGTCAGTTATTAATGTTTAGGGATATTAATTCTCTCTTCCTTTTTTTTGTTATTAAGCAGCTGCTGCAGAATTTTAGTCTGTCATCTGTCGCTTGGTAGTCTTTTGTAAAGGGATGAGAGAGTTTCTGAGCAAGCTCTTTGGAATGAAAAAGTAAAAAAAAAAAAGTAAAAAAAAAAAAAACAGTCTTTCATGCACATGAAAAGCACAAGCTAATAGTGTGATTTGGGGTCCGTCTTTAATTATAAGATAATTTATCACATTATGCATAGAGAATGCACTCAGCAGTTTGTTATTATGTTATTATGTAATTATGTTGTTCTTTTAGTTAAATGAGCAGTAATTCTGTTTATTACCAAAAAAACCCCAAAAAACAAAAAAACAAAACAACAACAAAAACAAAAAAAAAAACCCCAACTCAAGTATATTAATTATAGAAATGAAAGAAATATTACATTTGAAGTCATGTATGAGTGAAGATCCTGCTTCCCTCAGAAATGTTGCCTCATTTTTCCTCTCTCCTCCTGCAGGGAACGAGAGAACTCACAAAGGTCTGGAATTTTTTTTTTTTTCTCTTAGCAGATTTACACAAATCCTACCGTGCTTGTGCACACACACAAACACACACACAAACACACACACACACACACACAGACACACACACAAAGTAATATCACATAAGCACACACATTTGCTGTCCCTGAAAAATATGCATTCCAAGGAATCTAAATGTTGTTTGGACGGATTTAGATTTAGTGGTAAGAGGAGATCTTCACCTCTCTCCAGCTTTTGTTCTTTGTGCCTATGTCAACAACAGTAGGATGAATGAAACACATACTAAGTCTTGCCGACATATATTCATATCAGAAAGCTACTAGGCAAATGGAGCCTGCACTTAAAGAGAGAGCGGGTGAGTGCTCTCACCCTATTTATGCCCCTCTCTCCTTCACTATCTCTGTCTCTCCCTCACAGTCTCTCCATCTTTCTCCAACATTCTCTCCACGTTGCTAAACAGGGTTTTTATGGTTCTCCTCGAACCGTGCTTATATCTCATTACCATCTAGGTTTATTTCAGTATAGCATTTGAAACAGTGTTTGTGTGTGTTCGGGTGCGTGTGTGTGTAGTGGAGAAAGGGTGGGGGGGGGGGTCTAAAACGGATACTGTCACTCCTGTGAGAGTCAGTACTGGTCAGATTTATTGCGGTAGCACCATTCCATGCGGGACATTTCACAGAAATCAGCAAGGTGGAAAATATCAGCTCTTATGGATTGTTTCCGACGCAGCAGATTTTCAGACTGGAACAGTGTGGCCTGATGGCTTTAGTGTGTGTGTGTGTGTGTGTGTGTGTGTGTGTGTGTGACTGTGAGTCACAGCAGGTGTTGTGCCACAGACCCCGTTGAGGAGTTTCTCAGAGAGACGTTAGCCATTAGCATCCTCCATTCCAGTCAGCCAACCTCTGTCCTTGAAGTGTGAGACGGACTGTTGCCCTGTCAAAAGCCTAATAAATTATCCAGAGAAAAACAACATCTAACACAAGCCCGTTTGGATCTGGTGATCGGAACCACTTGACTCTCTTTGGTTGTAAAATCTTTGGACTCTTAAGTTAGTCTAGGCTAGGACTGCATCTCTAACTTTGTTGTCTAACATGCGGCTTTGATTGTGCTCTTCTCATTTAAAAGTAAATAGCTTCAAATGACTCCAGAATTGCTAATGATGAGGGTCTCATTTGCTTGAAAATTACATATGATGTGCTTTTTTTATTTTCTTTTTCTTTCTTCTCAGTGATGTGTGTGTCAGGGTGTGTTTGACAGCTCTCACGGAAACTGTGGGATAAGTGTAAGGTGAGAGGAGCACCCGCATGTGTTCATGCTTCTGTGTGTGTGTGTGTGTGTGTGTGTGTGTGATAGGTCAGTAGGGTGTGGCCCATCGTGTGGAGGCAGTGACATTGCCACACATGGTGAAAGGGACAGATTTGAATGCTGGGAAACTGCTGACTCACATCTTTGCTCATGTCAGACTATTTTCCCAATAGCTCATAATTTACCATGACATATGGGTGTCTTCCATGTTTCTCATGATCATAAAGATCTTACAGATAAGATGATTTTAAAAAGTCTATTTTTGTTTTCAAGGGCATATAGCGAAACAACAACGCAACGATAAACCTTGAGTTTGTACTTCACAACTGTATATTTCCCCTTGTGTGAACCCTTAATTGGTATTTAAACAGTACAGATGAGGACTATTACGAGAGGTGTTCTGAGACACTGTAAAGACAGTGATTTATACTGTGGCCAGGATGAAGATGATAATGTTTGGTGGAACTCCAAAACAAAAACAGAGGAGAGGAACAATCTCCGTCTCTCTCTCTCTCTCTCTCTCTCTCTCTCTCTCTCTTCTCCTGTTTTCTCCCTCTCTTGTTCTTTCTTGCTTTCTCTTGAAACTATGCCAGCACTGGGAATAAGATCCACTCCTAAAAATTAGGACCGTTACGTCTGAATCTCAACCAAAACCACAAACTGACAATCCTGCATTCTCAATCTCATCAGTTTGGATGTGGCTTTGCCTGTCAATGTCTTTTTGGCATCAATTAAAAGAGTTTATTTTAATCAGTTGCTTTCTGCCTCCTCTCTTATTCAAAGTTGAGGGGAGCAAAGCCAGTTGGGGTTTAGGAGGTGCTACGATTTTATCCCAGGTCTACAGTCAGGGTTTCTAAAGGTTTGGCTGAGGAAAGACTGGGGTCATATAGGGATACAATGAAAAACTTGTGTGCTAATATGTTTGTGCCTATGTGTCTGGGCATGCTTGTGTGTGTGTACGCATGTCCCCACGTGTCTGTGAATATCTTACAGTGTGTGTGTGTGTGTGTGTGTGTGTGTGCTTGGCTGGGTTTGAGGGAGCTGTTGCACAGTTTCAGTCTGGCGCAGAGGTCTAAATGAAACGTATGGTGAGTATAGCACAGGCAAATCTGTCCAACACAGACTCACACAAGCCTGCAGAGTATACAGGAAAGACTGTTTATTCATGAGATATGAGCCTCTCTGTTCACGCACAAACACACACACACACACGCACACACACACACACACGCACGCACACACACACACACACACACACACACAGAGCGACAGAGAGAGAGAGAGAGCGAATGAGGAAACAAACTCACACTTTGTGCAGCGGTATTTAGCCTCTTTCTTCTCCACCAGTGAACATGAGCAGATGAATGTTTTGCCAGATTGTCCTTTGAGGGTGAACAGTGCAGTGTGCCAAGTCCAGGCATAATGAAAACAATTAAGACTATGTTGGGCTGAGCAGACCTTTTCCTGTGGGCCGCCTGTGAGAAAACCAGAGGGCTCAAAGGGAGAAGGTGAGAATGTGTGTCCTGAGGATAAGAGCTGGAATACTGGGCCTCTAACTCCACATACAAAACTCTAATGGACTTCACATCAAAAGTCACTGTCCAGACATTTTATTACTTCATTTTGCTAATGTACTCTGCTTAAGCTCAGAGGAAAAGTGATATAAAATGTTTGTGTCGTGTATATTAAGGGAATATGATAGTACTCTTAAGCATTCATAAAGACTTCATACATTGATCTGTTTATGGTATGGAAGTTTGGCCTGGCCAATCAGTGTGAGAGGAGCTAAAGCATATTTCAATGCCACAAGACTCCCTGTATGATTTTTTTTTTTTTTACTAACTCAGTGTATTTCATTGTTTCACATGTCTGAATGGTCTTGTGAGAGAAAAACAGTATAAAGGCGATTTTACAAAGAAGTGGTTTAGTTGCTCTGATGGTAAGTATACAGTTATTGTTCTGAGTTTTATTATTTTACGGCCTTGCACTGAGTGTGTAGGATATATAGTTGTAATGTATATTATAGCTATGTTTCATACTGTAATTATTAAACTGGCTATTTATTAATGTAGGTGATTTTCAAACAGGCAATACACGTTCAGAACAGGGGATAAGCAGCTGTGATACAAGTAGATATGAATCAAAAGATTTTGTGCTTATGTTTTGCATAAACCGAAGTCTTTTAGGGAAAAAAATGTTCCTTTTTTAATTTTATGATTAAAAACAGGAGTATAGTTTCAGCAAAGAAAACAAACAAGTGTCTGTAACCATCTGTGGGTATCAGTCAGACATGTAGGCAAGTCCAAACTGTTAGCATGTCTCGTTAGCAGGGCAGACAGAAAACTGGTGCTGTGGTCTGTGAAAGCCAAACTGTGGCTTTATTTAGTTTACTTCCTTTACTTTGAGAGGAAGAGCTGGCTTTGATACAGGTGGAGGTGTAAAAAAGGAAGGTAGGACATTGCTGACTTCTACTATTAATGTCTTGCAGATTACTGTTTAGAAGTTACCTTGAATAGTATATCTAGCAAGCTGGCTAATATGGCTAGTGTTCGCTAATTAGAATTAGTAAATAGCAATGACATGTTTTCACTTGAACCCCTCTCTCCCTTTTCCAAGACTTCTGCTGGAGGTGTCAGGAGTCATAGTAAATATCAACACACAGAAGAAATGGCATTTTGTCAGCTAAAATTTGCTAGGTAATTAAAATAGCCCCACGACATCTGCATTTCAAACTCCTTGATTGGTTTACAAGATGAAGTCACCTTCGATAGTGCAAACTACACAGTACGTGTGTAGTTTACATTATCTACACACGTAGGTCTCAACTGAGATTAAATTACAGTTACACATCACCAGTATCATCAGTCCATCAGTCATTAAGCAACCTTGTCTCTATTTTCTGATATTTAAAAAATCACTCATACTTTACCCCACTCCCTTTAAAAGAACAAAATGCAACAAACAAACAAACAAAAAACCTAAAAAAAAAAAAAATACCTTGAGGTTGAACTTTTTGAAGTTCCACACATGCACTATGTAAAATACATCTACACCAGGAGATTTATGGAGTGTGTGATTGATCTCTATCATATGGATCTGCAAAGGAGAAGAAACAGATGGATGGATCGAGGAGGGAAAGACAGCAAAACAAAAGCCGAGACAATGAGAGAGTGGAATGATCTGACAGATGGATGTTGGGGTGCCTTCTTCCTGGGAGCCAGTATGGTTTGTTAGAGGTGGCGTCGGAGTAGGAGACGTATTTCACAGTGACATATGTGTAAGACTGTCACTATACAAATATGAGACTGATAGTCTGGGACCTGTTTACAGTTTCAGCTGTAGTGAAGGAATGTGTTAAGATAAGGATGTGAGGCCTCTTCCACTGTACAGTAATATATACTGTGTATATATATGTGTGTGTGTGTGTGTGTGTGTGTGTGTGCATATATATGTGTGTGCATATATGCATATATTCTCGGTTCCTGTAAGGAGGATTTGCTATCTTACCTCTGATTCCTCGTCTTCACTTGTTCCAGTCTCTCTCTCTCGCTCTCTCTCTCCCACACACACACACACACACACACACACTCTTTCTCTCTCTGCCCCCCCCCCCCGCCCCGCCCCACACACACACGCACACACGCACACACGCACACACATACACACTAACACATACTGACTGTCTTATTCTGTCTATCCCCAGATGTTTGAATTATCAGGCAGAGAGAGCGTATGATTCCCACCATATGTCTGTCTCCGTTGGGGTGTGAATCCGCCAGGTTAGCCCCTCAGTCCTCCTCCTCCTCCCCCTCCTCCACATACTCCCGCTTCTCCTCCTCCAGGGGGACGAGGGGCCTGTCGGCTCCAATCAGACTCCGCTCCCTGCCAGTGGTTGCACTAATCCGGGGGAGGGCCTTGCCTAACACCCCATGAAAACACTCAATTCACAAGCAATTAAAGTTTAGGCCTGTATTAAATGCATCCACCAGGGATGACAGACAAAAGAGAGGGGAGGAGCTGTACTTATTAAACAGTCTAGAGGGTCGTGCAAGATTCCACTGTGTACTCTCTAGACTGATAGTGTTACCCTATAGGATGGTGGAGTGAAAAGAACAAAGGGTGGGAGAGAGGGAGAGAGAGAGTGAGAGAGGAGAAAGTGAAGGGGACAGAGCTGGAGGTGTAAGATAAAGGTTAGTGTTATGCAGATACGTGACCTTACATGCTCCTCCGTGGAGCGTCACTGACAGTGACAGATTGGGAGTGCCACAGATAAAAAGAGAGGGATAATTATATGTGTGACAGAGACATGCAGGCCGTCTATAGTGCACTGGAGACTCAGAGAGGGGAACACGGCTGTGCTCTATTAGCATGCCTACAACCATTATACAGACCTGAAAGCCTGTATATGCTTTTGTGGTCGAGAGAGAAATCCTGTGTGTGTGTGTGTGTGTGTGTGTGTGTGTGTGTGTGCACGCATACGTATCTGTGCATGTGGGTGTGTATGAGAGAGACAGCGTGACACATTGAGAAAGCACTGAATGGATCATGTAAACAAAGCAGGTCCCTTGGCTAAAGTATTACCAGTCTCTGCTACTTTCAGCAAAGCAATGGCCACCTAGCACTAATACACACACACTGAGGTTGCGTGCACGGAATCATGCAATTATATACCACACGCGCGTTAACCGCGCGCCCTCAGCGGCGCACTCACACACACACACAGTCTGTTCTCCTTGCGTAACTGGTATGACGGGGTGCAAAGACAGGCATACCCTCAAATCATTGCTATGGGCCATAACCTTGAAAACTCCAGTTTAGAACATTTTCTTCACTTTTTTTTATTGCTATTTATGTTGACAGCTCCTTGGCACCTTGGAACGCTCAATCTATCAAAGGTTTTTTTTTCTGTTTTAAAAACTGCTTCAGTGGCTCTTAGAGAAACAAAAAAGAGCCCTTTAAACATGAATGAAATAGTATTGCTTTTGAACTCCAAGCTTTGCCTCCTCTCTCTCTCTCTCTCTCTCTCTCTCTCTCTCTCTCTCTCTCTCTCCCTCTCTCTCTCTCTCCACCTCCCAACACTCCATTCTCTACCCCCCTCCTGTCAGCTTTAATTTTTAATGTCGGTTCCTGAATAGGTTTGTAATAAAGAATAGGTACAGTAAGTAGCATAAAATATTGATTTTGTACATTTCCTTATGAATTTTTATTCTCTGGAATGATTAAATTTTTCATATTTTCTGCACTTTAGAGGTTTCCTGAAGAATTCATCCCTTCTTTGTGTGCGCACATAATTTGTGTAGGTCGCATTCTAAGTTTCTCAGTTTTGGAGTATAAATTATTAAGTACAGGGTGTGAGTGCCCCTTTTTTGTGGGAGAGAGGGTTTATGAGGACATGTTTGGAAATTTTGTGTATATAGGCAGATGTCTGTTTAATGTAGGCTATTTAACAGATTTGGAATGTACATATAATTGTGTGGTTCAGAGTACAAATATGTTATTGGAGATGTCTCAACACACACAGACTTACACAATAAAAAAAGACCTCTGGAAAGTCAATCTCATCCTGCAACACCTGAAGCACAGACATTGCTGTTTGAATTCATAGTCATTATACTCATATACAGCTACTAAGTGAGCTCTAGTGCAACCAGAGCAGTAATTTTACCCTCGCGGAGAATGAGAATGTAAATGAAATGGGGAGACGATGGTGCTTTGTGATTTCAGTGCAGAGTGAAGGTGTTGGAAGAGACCTTGAGTGAGAGTTTGAAGAGGATCAATGCAGGTGGGAGAAGCCAATGGGGATCAATAGGGATCGATTTGGTGTGGCGGATGGCAACGTTCATGTCTAAAGCCTCTGAAACAGCCCTTATGAATATTAAACTGGTATGAGGTCGATAGAGGGCCAACAACAACAACACCAACCGCAAAACCCGACAGGCCACACTCAGTCACTCATTAGGGAGAGAGAGAGAGAGGGAAAGAGAGAGAGAGAGAGAGAGACACTATCAGATTGTCATTGTGTTAGGTACTGTTTTTGCTGTTTATATGTGGAAAAGCTTTGATAAATTCTATTATTTTGTGATTTAAACAAGAAAAAAAAATTGGGGAATGACCCACTTCAGAATCCTGATTTAGCCTACCTGTGTCTGTTGGTAACTAACCCCACCCACCACCCGCCACCCCCACCCTGACCTGTGATCCCCATCTCTATTAAGTCTCATGTATATAGACTAGAGAAGTGTTCAATATTTCTTTAAAACAATCACAGCTCACTCTCTCTCTCTCTCTCTCTCTCTCTCTCTTTTTCATTCCTCTCCATTTCTCCCTATCCCCCCTGCCTGTGCTGACATGACAATAGTTGATATGTAAATAAATAAATAAACAGATAAACAGTCCAGAGAGGACAGCATGTTTACACCTCAAAGTGACCTTTCTTCTAATCCACTGTCAGGTGGCCTATGCCTGCTCCCCCTGTGTGTGTTTGTGTGTGTGTGTGTGTGTGTGTGTGTGAGTGTGTGTGAACTTGAAAGTAGCTCAAGGGTGTATTGGAATAATGTGGTCGCTATTAGGGAAACAAATTGGGCTGACGTTCCACAGCCTGCGTCCTGTGTATGGCCATCTGTAATGTATTTTGACATGCTTCCCTAGACCTGCGTGCCTGCGTGCGTGTGTGTGTGAGAGAGAGAGAGAGTGAGAGAGAGCGAGAGAGAGAGAGTGAGAGAGAAAGAGAGCGAGGGAGCAAGAGAGAGAGATGAAAAGGACAAACATCTATAGTAAGGACTGCATGCTTCATATTGCTTCATGTTGCCCGCATTACCCCTTCATACAATCTTGTACAATTACCGTGTAACAAGTGTTGTATCTAATAGTTATTACAATGATAAGAAGAACCTTATCTCAAGCTTTATCAGTGATACTGCAGGCCAGATAGAATATAGTGTCTTCCCCTTGTCTGCCTCCCTACACTGCTGTAAATGGTTGTGTTTGTGTGTGTGTGTGTGTGTGCGTGCGTGTGTGTGTGCGTGTGTGTGTATGTGTATGTGCCCATGCGTGCGTGTATGTGTCTGTGAAACATCTGGTAAAAGTTTCAGGGAGTGTTGCTGTCGTTGGCTGCTGGGTGCTGGTGTGAATATCAGTAATGGGGGCTGATAGTATTCGTAATGAGGCAGAGAAACAGAGTGATGGTAATGACGCGATGGTCCCACAGGGGCTTCCAGACCCTAACACACACTCCTAAACTGCTTCCACATGTCGCGGAGGGAGAGAGGAGGCCATGGACCAGAGACTCCTCACTGAATTCAACAGTGGAGGAGGTGTGTCTTTGGGCTTCAGTGATGCCCTGTTTAATAAAGTCTCAGGGAGAATAAAATCATACGACAGATCATTAATGAGAGACAATGGGTTAATAAACATGGGTTCAGAAGAAAGAGCCCAATGATCAAATCCTACAGAATCAAAGTTTCTTACAATGTAGTAGCCTAATATTTTATTTCATTCATTGTATGACTTGATTCAAAACTAGTCTTGACCTAAAAATCCCTTCAGTTTATTAAATGTTGCTGAACAATCTATACAATAGTATTGTGGCATTTTTTGTTTGGTTCTTACTCTCCTCCAGGTAAAGTGCACAGAGATATCCCAGTCCAAAAGTGTTTTGCCAGTGGGCTCAAGTTTCTTTCTTTTAAATCCATCCTTTCTTTCTTTTTCTTTCTTTCTTTCTTTGTCTTTTTCTCTCTCTCTCTTGCTTTCCCCTCTGTCCTCGGAAACTCAGAGACAGGGTTTGGCTTTAGCCCATGGCTAAGAGTCATTAAATTAATTAGCAGGAGAGACGGAGCTCCTCTCTGTGCGTTCAGAGGCTCTTTAATCGCTGTGGATTGCATTAGTGCTCCGCTCCACTCTCCATTTCAACACTGCCGCTCTGCAAACTTTCAGATAATTGAAATGCTTGGAACATCTTGCAGAGGGTAATGATAGCCTATCTGCCCCTCACCATGTGTTTCTGTTTTTCTAATGACAGATTCTGGCTTTTGTGTGTGTGTGTGTGTGTGTGTGTGTGTGCGTGCGTGCATGTGTGTGTATGTGAGTGGAACAGTTTGTGTGCACTGTGGAATTGTTGTATTTGCATATCCATGTGTTTTCAACTGTGTGCATTTTGTCCCTAGAGTATGCTACATTTACATGTTTACCATGTGGTTGTGTGTTTGTTTCTTGGTTTGCATTTTTAACACATGTTTATGTGAGCTATTATGAATGAAATTGAACAAATTGAGAATACTTTTCCTTGATATCCTCAGTATCTTATGACCTAGAATTTGCTTTCCAAATGCAGCATGAACGAAGGATGGAACACAGACAGTGCTCTTAGTGTGACCCTGTGGATTACAACACTGTGTGTGTGTGTGTGTGCGTATGTTTGAGTGTGTACTGAGAAATAACTCTATCTCTGCTCTGTTTCCCCCGCTGTGCTCTCTGCTGGAATCAACAGTTAATTACTGCAGTTATTCTACATGACCCCATGCTCAGCTTGGCAGAGCAGTGCAGTCCTCCATTCAGCTCTCCTCAGACCTGTGTCCTCACGGTAATTCCCTCAACCCAGGCTGTGTGTCAGGAATGAAGCCAAGACATAATCTGAGGAATTGCAATCCATTAGTTTGAAGGAGCATAAAGCAGTGCAGGGGCAAGCTCAGGCTGTGTGCATGTGTGTGAGTGTGTGAGTGTGTGTGTGTGTGTGTGTGTGTATGTGTGTGCGCATGTGTGTGTGCGCATGTGTGTGTGTGTATGTGCATGAATGCGCGCGAGTGTATGTGTGTTTGTTTTTTGTGTATAAGTGAAGGAGCTAAAGTCACAAAAATAAAAGAGAATGAGACAGAAATAAATGTAAAATATATGTGTGTGTGTGTGTGTGTGTGTGTGTGCATCACTCTCTGTTATGCACCATATTAGTGTGCATTCACTCACACGTATCTGTTTATCTGTGAAGAGGGAGAATAGCTATGGATTCAGGTGCTCATTCTCAATCGGTGCACACACACTTATTGACCAATCAACAAAGCGGCAAACACTTTTAAGTACAACATATGTCAATACAAGCACACACACACGTAGTGCATCGATTACATATAGCATCTGGACAAAGAGCGAGGCCATGGGAGAAAGGCTAGGAATCCCCCAGGACAGCACTGAACATCAGCCATAAGATGATTACTCATAAACACAAATTGATTTCAATCTTTTGCAATTCTTCTCCACCTATGAACTAACAGAAATGATCTGCTTATAGCCACATTTACTATATGTTCAAGAAAGTCACAGATAGAATCTACTGTATAGAGTACAGAGTATGTTTGTGTCTTGTAGTGTGTGTGTGTGTTTCTGTTACAAATACAGTATCTGTGTATGAAGAACCATTTGGCCTTTATTGCATTGGAAATGTGTGTATCCCACTCATTCCTCTCCCAAGTTCAGGTTTACACCCTTTCATCAGTGGGAGTTGTTCAGACGGATGGGCAGCCACCTCCTGGGACTCTGTGATGACGATGCGGAGATGGCGGGTCCAAGGCCGTGGGGGCGGAGTGAGAGATCAATGGAGCACGGAGAGGTGCGGAGATAGAGGGAGCTGTCAGATCTGAATTAGATGTTAAATCTTTCGGACAAAATGTATTGTGTTCAGAATTTCTCATGTGCTGTTTCCCCCTTCATGATGTATGGGGGAGATTTGCTGGCAGGACCCAGTTTGAATCTGCTGTTTCAGGGGTAAAGGGCCTGTCAGGAATACATGATAGATTTTTATCCGAGCATCCTTAGTCTTCTGTGCTCTCCCTCCCTCCTTTTCCTTTCTTTTTTCTCTCCTCCTTCTCTTTCCCGCTTTCTATCCCTGACTTTCCCTCTACGACTGTCATTATTCTTAAGCGTGATCAATCTGTTTCTTTTCCTCTTTTTCTCCCTCTCGTTCTGTCTCTCTTTTTTTCTTTTTGACTCTGTGTGGGTGGCCCGGTGGTGGCGACGCCGTGATGTCAGCACACTTGAGTGATCTCTCTCTCTCTCTCTCTGTCTCTCTCTCTCTCTCTCTCATTCTCTCTCTCTCTGTCTGTCTCTCTGTGTACTTCTGTGATAGAGTCAGGTCATTCAGTCCGAACAAAAGCGCGTCTGTACGGAGGAAGAAGAGCACAAACCACACACTGCAATCAGCATCAGTCGTTAAGCTCTGCACGAAAAGCCACTCAAAGATTATCTGTTCTCAGCCATTCAGCATGTGTGTGTGTGTGTGTGTGTGTGTGTGTGTATGTGTGGAGAGAGAGAGAGAGAGAGAGTTTTTTGATTGTCGAAGGCTGTACGTGTTGGAGTTTGAAGGCAATGCATTGTGTCTGTATGTGTGAATGAGCATTGTCCAATGCAATAAAAATGAATCTTCTATTCACAAAACTTACAAAGCCTCTATCAGACTCTACATTTTTGATACCCATGTTAACAACCGCATTTTCTCTTTGGCCGTGGTTCTATTTCACCTCTTACCCTTATCAGTGAATGTATATTCTTCTGTTGATGAAACTCAGCCAAGCTTTGTTTCAGACCGTGTTGAATGCATTATATGACTGGATCCCGTCTTGCTCTTGTCTGCCAGTGCGATCAGAATGCACACTTGTTGATGATGTGAGCAATCCAACGTGCATTTGGAGCCAAATAGCACACATCCCTCTCCTTCTGCAATGCGCAGTGGACCAAGGAGTGAGGAATTCCAAGGCCTGGAATTCCAAATGGTCCCGCCCGCTCTGGGGGGGTTCTGACACCCTTGGTTCCGCTTCCAGGCTGGAAGAATCCCAGGAATTTTGAGCAAATCTCTGTCCCTCTTTCTCTCTCTCCCTCAGTGAGGGCAGCTGACTTGGCCAGAGACAACTATTCACCCCCCTCCCCTCCTCCCCCCCATACCCAAATCCCTCAGGAGGGGGCGATAATGCCTAGCCCAGTTTCACGGGCCCACCCCTCAAGTACGGCTGTTTCCTGGTAATAAGCGTGGCTCTCTGAAGGGGGGGTTGCGTATGTGTGTTTGTTTGTATGACTGCATGATTTTGTGTGTGTAATGTACATATATAATGAAGAACAAGTTTGAGGAGAACAAGGAATATTATTTGGTGTCTCTGTATGCTGTGTGAGGGTTGATGTAATATTGGCATGTGTAGTGTATGTTACAGGTATATTTTTCTGTGTAAGCTTTCTGTTTGTGTGTGTGTGTGTGTGTGTGTGTGTGTGTGTGTTTCACAGGTGCTTTCTCTGGCTTTGTTCACACTATCATCTGTTGCCCTGAACACCAAAAAAACTGTTTCTTCTGTTCTGTAGATATGCACAGTATGTGTCTATATGGTTAACAGAATGGCTTGAGCTTATAATCATCACAACATCTTGCTCTCAACAGAAACATAAGTTTGGCTGCACTTCTTCATCTTTTCAGTGTGGTTAAATTATTCTTCAACAGCACCTCCAAAGCTATCAATTTCTCCTGTATTGTTTTGCCTTGTGAATGTTCACTGATAACCATTCTCCTCTTTAATAACTGGAAAAGTTAAGTTTTGGTATTATTATCATTATTAATAATATAATACGATAATTGAACTCAATATTAATCTCTTGTTTAATACCATTGTCTACAGTCTGTAAAGTATATCTCTATCACTCTTTTATATATCACTGAAGGTGATACATAGATATACATGAACTATACAAGTTCATTTACACATTAAGTGGGGTCACCCCCAGTTGTCTCCATTTGCTTCCAACCAGGGTAGTTAATTGTGTACATTGCCCTAACGCTAAACCGTTAAAAAAGTGTTAACACGACCATGCAATGAAATGAAGTTTGACAAGCAAATTTAGTTACTGTGTGAACAAAGCCTTTGTGTATCGACACGGTACTGATTTTGGTAGTGAGGGACTGAATAGGGAGAAGATGGTCACCTCTTACATCTTCCCATAGTTCTGTTGAATTCTGTATACAAATAGACCAGAAGAAGAAAAGAGAGCTGTCTTTAGTTAAATGTCTGCCAAGAGAACAAAGAGAGAGAAAGATGGAAGAACATATAAAGGGAGACAGAAATACAGAACACTCAGGAAGGTAAGAGCGAGGAGAGACTGGCAAGGAGTAAGCAGAGAGAGAGAGCGAGAGAGAGAGAATGATGAGAGAGACAGATTCTGAGAGAGGCAGAGATGGGAGTAGACATGGCAAAGGAATTCTCAGGGGATTCATCCACTCAAATGTATTTAAATGTATTCTGGTAATTACAAATCTCTACACACACTAGTACACGGGGCGCTCTCTCTGACGCCAGGATAACTGAGAGAGAGAGAGAGAGAGAGACAGAGCGAGAGAGAGAGATTTTGTTGCTCTGCTGTAGTGCAGTAATTACACAAGTCTATTTACAGGCCTGTCTGTGTTTGATGGATGGCTCTTTGTTGTTTAGAGGATGTGAATTGGAGGGAGTTGAGTAAGGTAAACATGTACTCGTACTGGGGATGGTGCCTGATACTGTCTGAATGTTTTGCAGTTCAAATTAGGTGAATTTAGTGAAATTTTGGCTAACACAAAGGCCTCCTGTGGTGGTACTATCCTCAACATCTCCCCATTGGCGGTATCACCCTCCCCATCGGGGGTGCTTCTCTGGTCCCCCTCCAGACCAGCTCATATATAGATTTGTGGGAGATTACTGGGTCAAATGAACCCTCGTATTGAAGAACAATTATCATTCATTTTAATTTTGGATGTGAGACCTGTGTACTTGGTTAGTGTAAATGTGTGTAATGATTGGAGACAGTGTGGCGGTTCTGCATGGATGTCCATTTTAAGAACCCTTTCAGTATTATTCATCTGTGTTGCTTTGGAAGAGGTTTCACCAGCAAAAATGTAATGTGTTTTTCTTTTATTCCCTGTGGTAAAGCATTGTTTGGGTAAACCTCTCTATTGTGAACATTAAGAACAACAGTGACTGGAGAGGGCTGTTTAGAAATCTCAAACATTCTACGCTTGTTTGAAGGAGCAACGCGTCCCCATGCTGACGGCCTCACTGCTGGCTTTGAAGTTCGATCACTGTCTGTTTTACAAACTGGTCCTTTCTTTCTGTCCAGCATGATGAGTGAGCCATGTAGAGTGGGACAACAGACGACCTACAGGAATATGTTTTTTCTCTATCTCTCTCTCTCTCTGATTAGAGGCCATGTTCCCATACCAGACTCATTCAGCCAATCGCATAAAGAGACTAGCTCTCTCAATGTACACTCTGACTCTATGACATTCTCATTGAGTTACTGAAGCCTGTTCTCCTATGTCGTTTGACCATGTAGATGCAGCATCGCCAAGTCCTGAGGGCCCAAAGAGATTGTGACAGGAACAGGAAGGAAAAAAACAAAAACAAAACAAGGATGAAGAAAAGGAGTTCTGCTATTGTCTCAAATACATATTCAAAAGCAACAGGCATCAGACAGAGTAGACATGAAATCAGGTCAGATCAGACAGAACTGTGAACACACAACCCTAGCCTGAGTCCTCAGTGGAGGGAATGTTTTCATGTTTCTCTGAGTGGGAGAAGAAGTGTACTGACTGAGAAACACTTCTGTATTTATTATTAATGTCGGTAAAGAGGACAAGCCAGAGTCTGATAGCTCTCCTGTCTCTATTTGCCATCTTTTACACGGATGCGTATCCTTTCCCAGGTGTGTGAGAGCAGTTAGCCTCTGCCATGCCACCAGTATAGTGAAAAATAAATAAGAAAGACTTGAAATTATAAATTATAAATCTGAGCTGTATACCTGTTCTAACAGTTTGAAAATGAGGAGATTGTTTGTTAGTTAGAGGTAATTAGTTGATATAATGTGTTATTTTTCCATGTATCATGGTCATGGTCAACTTACCACATTAGCATGGTGTTTACACAAAAAACATAAATTTAGAAGTGGGATAAATTTGATACCCCCAAATTTAACACAAGACAAACCGTTAGTTTACATAAGATGGATCATCACTCTATCCAGGGGTTTCAGGATGGAGACTGTTATTGTTTATATGTAAAATCGATAAATCTCATTTGTAATCTACTCGGCGCCAAATTACCTCAGTATTTCAAAACTATTATAGCACTTTTGAAGTCCATGGCATACTTAGTTGGCAGCGAGATCAGGTAACTAGCCTCTATTTATCCAAACCAATGAGGCATATAGTGTCTGTAAATGTTCCTTTCAATCCATAAAGGTATTTAATACTACATATTGATGCTTTGCAACAGAGCTAATGGCATTCTCACTTGCATCCTTGTAAGCAACTGAAGTAGATAAGAATTACATTTCTTCCCCTTTCCCCCCTTTTTTCATTTCCTTGTTTTGCTAAGATTAAAAGGTGCTAGCAGTAACACAATGCTAAACTGATCAGTGAAAACAGTCTGGTATGTTTTGTGTGGTCTGGCTTTCTCTCAAATAATGCTTTGGTAATACAAATAACTTTCTCCTCAGATTAACGTAAACTAATGTAAGTCTTAATGATATGTTTCTGCTATGCTATGCTATACTATGCTATGCTGTATATGCCATTATGCTATCGGTCCTTATTTCTATAGTTGTCACTTCAAATGCTAATTTACATGGCTACATGTCTTGTATGTAAAATGTCCCCCATGCCTTGGATTAGCATAGTGTTGGCTGTGATGTCAGTGAACTAAAGTATTGTAATCTGAAGGGAGATTTTCTCTTTGGACAGTGGAATACTAACAATGTTGGAAAGTAATACTATTACAACATAATAATGTACTAAAATATGGTGACAAGGAATCTCTAAAATCACTCTCTGTGCAACATGAGATGTCATTTTAAAATGCAGCCACAGAGGTGTACAATAGTAAGTACATTTATTTTATTATGATAAAATAAAATAAATATTATTTTATTTTATTATTTTATCATTATTTAATGTTACTGTAACAATCTGAGTCTGGTACATGGCTTTGACAGAACAGACAAATTAAGAGGTGTGGTTAAGTTGTTTTGGGGATTTTTTTTTCTTTTTTCTTTTTTGTCAGTCTCTGGTTAAACGACAGTTGTGATGTCAGAGTGACAGTTAAACACTCGAGCTTGCTGAGAGAGAGGAGAGAGAAATCCTTGATTATGGCAGCGTGAATGCAAATGGATAAAATGTGAACTTGTGCAGAGTAAAAAAAAGGTAGATATGAGATAGAAGGAAACACAGGGAACAGGAGTGGAGAGAAAGAGAGACAAGTCTCTGGAGATGCATGTTAATTTGCTCGATTGCCCTACATTCCACGGGCAGTTTTTGTTTTGATGATAGCGCCGTTTTGCATATTCTCACCCTCAAAGCGTCAAAAGCAATGCACACAGGGAGACCTGTTTCATGTGTCTCAAACAAAAAACCAACGAGAGAGAGAGGGAGAGAGAGAGAGAGAGAGAGAGAGAGAGAATGAAAGACAGCGAGGTGTAAAGGGTATATACATGTAACCATAAAAGAAAAGAAAAAAGAGTGAATCTGTTGCCATAGGGGTTAATTTGATGATTCAGGGAAGGATTAAGAGTCCGGAATGTTCTGATGCGGAGAACAGATCAGAACAGAAACGACCGAGAACAAATAGTGTGTGCCACTATGTGGTGTCTTGCCGATGTGGATGTGAGAATCTCTGTGTGTGGACACTCCATAAAAAAAAAACTGCTTACACTTTGTACTTTGAGCTTTCTGCTGGCTACCTCTGTTCACTTCAATTTCACACACCAAACATACACCACGTCCCACTCATAACACACACACTGTGTAATTATCACCATGTTCGGTAACACACTACACACTGTGATAACATACACATACTGTTCCCTGCTGTCAGGCATGGGTACATACCCACACACACACACACACACACACACACTGGGCAGTAGACCAGGGAAACAGTTAATTCATGGCTCTGGTTGGCTGAATTGTACAGTGGGGCCAGTTTTAGTTTTGTTAGTTTTATGGCTACAGCAAAACTTTGGGCCTATCCTGGCATCATGCCCATCCACCTTTATTCCAGATGTTGCCATGGTGAAACTCAGGGGCTATATCCAGGCAACCAGACAGGGACTCAAGAGTGGGGTGCTATGTGAAAATTTTGTCCTTCTCTGCTTTTCCCTCTTGCTCTCTATGTGTGATTTTGTTTTGTGGAATTATCCTGGCTTAAAGCCATCTTTGGGAGAGACAGAAAGAGACAGGACGAAAAAGGAGAGAAAGAGAAGGAGAAACAGTGACTGAGTGAGTGACTGAGTAAGAGAGAGAGAGAGAGAGGAGGAGAAACAGCGTGTGTGAGAAAGATCTACTAAATCTAAATAGTTGAGGGAAAAGAACATTGAGGACAGTAACACCAGCCCTGTGTCTGTTATTTAAACTGCTGTACTGTGGTACTATCTTTCTGTTTGCAAGCCGGCTACTATTAAGCTTGCCTGGGTGTTGGGCCATGATCACCCCACCAATAGCCAGTCATAGCTAGCCATGTCTCGTCCTGCTCTACTGATTCCAATTTAAAACTGTAATCGAGAGAAACCGACATCGTTATTTGCCCCCCCCCCCCCTCCCTACCCCCCTCTTGTTCAAACATAGTTTAATTTAGAGTACAGCTTTGTGTTTTGTGTATGTGTGTGTGTGTGTGTGTGTGTGTGAGTGTGAGAGACAGAGAGAGAGAAATTGAGATATCTGCTTGATTCCATGTGAATACACAGCTAGGCTAGGCTCTATGGCAAGGTTAACTTGCTTTGACCACAGATGAAGGTCTTCTCTTCTCTCTCTCTGTTCTCTTCCCTCTGGCAGTCTTCACCTTTACCCTGTATACAGCTTATGGAGGGTCAGCACACCTACACATGATGTTGACAATTTTCGAAAATTCTCAGGCTGTCACTAAACCAGATCTACTCACATAGCTCCTCCTATTAGACCAATCTCATCAACTAGCTCCAACGGCATTTACATGCAAGGGCAGGCCTGAGAGAGCGAGAGGAGGAGTGGGAGAGAGAGAAAGGGGAAAGAGAGAGAGAGACGGGTACCCAGAGTGATGGGCCCTGGAGTCAGACACTGCAGCTAATTAAGAGGCAGCCCGTGATGGAGAGATCTCTTCAGGGGCCTAACAGACTGATGTGCTACCCACCATTAGAATAATCAGAATCATAATTATCATAACAAATAATCATTGTGCCGTTGAGAGAGAAGTCTGCTGACTAATCGCCACAGCGATGCAGCTCCCTGGGTGCTTTTTTTTTTTTGGTTCACTGGTGATAAAGTCAGTAATGATGGTTTGTTCAAACAGACAACAAAGAGTGAATTGCGTTTAAGGAGGTTCAAATGTACACAGCTCTTTCACACAGGCATCACTGTTTGTATTATTACTTTAACGTGGCTGAATATATATTTCTCTTTCTCAGTCTCTGTCTTTGTCTCTCTCCCTCTCTCTCCCTCCCTGTGTATGCGTGTGGAGAGAGAGAGAGAGAGAGAGAGTGTGTGTGTGTGTGTGAGAGAGAGAGAGAGAGAAAGAGAGAGAGAGAGAAGGACTGTATATTTACGTTTAAAGTTAAGTGTGACCATGTGAGTTTTTGAGATATTGAAGAACAGCAGGGAGTGAGGGAGATTTCAAGGACAGGAACTAAATGAAATTCCGAGTGAAAGACACAAGAAAGAGAGAGAGAGAGAGAGGAATAGATGTAGAGATGGGGGTAGGAGAGTGCAGGAGAGATAGCGGCATTGTTCAGACCTTTATGTGGTGTTTGGTGATTCGTTCCTCTTCTCTTCGAAGTACAAAAGAGAGAGGAAAAAAAATCAGTTGTCATTCACAGTGCAGAGAACTCCACAACACAGAGGTGTCAAGCAAGTGACAAACCATGCACGGTTTCGAGCCACTGTCTCCATACCTCCAACAGAGAGCCTGCAGGTGTCTGTGTGTGTTGTATGTGCGCGTCGGTGTATGTGTGTGTGTGTGTGTGTGTGTGTCAGAGAGAGCAAGAAAGAGAGTGCGTAAGCGTTCACGTGCACATGCATTCTTTGGAATGAAGAGCATTGCGCTATTACAGTTCTGGAACCCAACTGACAAAAATACAAACCAAGATTTTATGGTACTCTTCCATTTTGGCATAGCTCATCCACATACGGAGCGTGGAGCCGAAATAGTATTCAAAGACAAAAAAAATCGTTCCTGACTCCTTCTTTTCCCTAAACTCACTGACTCCACCCATCTATCTCCTTTTCCTTCCTTCTTAACTTTCTCTCCTGCCTTGTGGTTACTCTCCTTTTCTTGTCCCTCTATCTTTTTCGTGATTCCTGTCTAGGTACGGTGCTGTGCGGTTTGTCTTAGAGCTATTGACCCAAAGAGAGAGACAGCCATCCCAGCACAGGCATGTCAATGAGCAACACCCGCATCGGTGGCTCCTCTCTTCTCTTTTCTCTCTCTTTCTATTCGCACACCCCATGCTCTTTTCTTTTCTCTCTCCTTCTTTCTTTCTACTCTCTTATTCTATATGCACATTTCTTCACATGCTCCGTTTGAAGGGTGCAGTAACCTCAGTGCGTTATAAGACATTCAAATCCGTCTGGAAGACAAGTGAGTGCAGCAGGTCAATAAGAAATCTCTTAATTAATTATTCATAACGAGAGACAGCCAATCGCTACTTGCCAAGGGCACCATGTGGCATCGTTTAATGTTGATATTGATTACCTGCCTTTATTGTTTGTTTGTTTCGCTTTTTAAAATCAATACGCACTTATGTCAGATTGTCTTTATGAATGATACATACGGAGTTGTGTGGGGCCGTAGTGATTTTTCATAATTTAGTTCAAATTAGACCGCAACTCATTGTTTGTTGCATTCTTTTAAATGATCATGACATTTGCCACACTATTGGAACAAAATGAAATAACTGGTCTTTTTTGGGAGCAAGGAGAGGAAGTGATTTTTCTCTTGATGAGAAGAGATCTGCAAAGTCAGGAACAAATGATAGCTGGCTTATTATTGTTATTATTATTATTATTATTATTTTTGTAAGGGGTGATGTTGAAAGAGAACCACTCAGAAAACCCAGTTTCGATGATTCTTTTCTTTCTTTGGGTGGTCCTTGGTTTTGTGGTTTTGGGTTCCTTTTTATCTATTCCTGTTATTTTTCTTCTTTTCTTTTTTTTTTTTTGTCTTTTCAGTATGGACAATCTGTCTGCGTTACACACACTCTCTCTCTCTCTCTCTCTCTCTCTCTCTCTCTCTCTCTCTTTCTCTCTCTCTGTGTGTGTGTGTGTGTGTGTGTGTGTGTGTGTGTGTATGAGAGTGAGTGCATGCACTCACATTACAGGAAATGGAGGGACTTTTCCACTGCATTGTTTACTTTAACATTTCCTATAAAGGAACATTTTTTTGGTATAAATACATATATTTTTGGTTAATATATGTTTTAGACATATGACTGGAAACATTTTTTTCTCTCTTGAGAGAAACTATATTTTGAGTCACCACGAAAACTTAAGTGCACAAAGTATCAGGTCAATATTTTCGTACCTGGTTTGAAACTTTGTGCAAGTGAGTTTTTCCTGTCTTTCTCTTGCTTGTTTATGCTTTCACAGGTTTATTTGTG
>NC_044497.1:29172500-29177500 GCF_902362185.1 Chanos chanos | reverse complement strand
AGCCAAACAGACTTATGTTGACAAATATACCACCCTTTGTCTTTGAGAATGTGCAGCATATTTGCATTGCGAAACTCTTTATGATTTTAAGTTTAAAAACCGCAAAGAAGTTCCACTTTCTTAACAAAAGATTCAAATCAAGTGGAGGATGTTATGCTGTATAAAAGAGGATGGAAGAGCCAGAGGATGTGTGCAGGACGTGGTGTATTGGTGGGAAAGGAGCTCCATGATAAGGCTGTGTATGTGGTGTTGTGTGTGTGTGTGTGTGTGTGTGTGTGCTTGTGTGTGGTGTGTGTGTGTGTGTGTGTGTGTATGTGTGTGTGTGTGTGTGTGTGTGTGTGTGTGAGAGAGAGTGAGAGAGAGTGCCTGTTATTGACACAAGGGGGCATGCAGTGCAGTATTGAACTCACTCACTCACTCTCTCACTCACTCTCTTATTCACTCTCTTATTCACTCACTATAATTTTAATTGTTTGTTCTTTAATTATTACATAGCCCATGTTTGCAGCTTTCTTTTTCCCGAAACCAACACACACACACACACACACAGAATTTGCAGCAGAGAAAGAGAGATAGGGAGAAGGAGAATGAAAGAGAGTGACTGCATTAGCCTAGTGTCTCATGCAATCAGAAGCAACTATTGATTTTGCCAGCCAATAGATTGCTCGCATGGATAATTGGCTAATTAGTCAGGTAATTGGTCACAATAATTAGCCATTTTAGGATATTGTGTGTAGTGAATAATATTGGCTGTGATTCCTACAGGTCATTTTCAGATGGAACGACGTTCCCTGGACACACATACACTCAAGGAAGAGATCAATGGAGACTACATCTCTGTTAGTAACAGGGCTCCCCAGCTCTCCTCTCAGAACCTGCATACTCATATTACTGTGTCAGAGTATCAGTGGAGAAGATGAGGATGTCCAGACAAACACGCACACACACACACACACAGAGCAAATACACTCTGTTTAGGAACTACGCATCAATGTTTATTGGTTTGTTTGTTGTCTGTTGTAGGTTATTTTTTAGTGGCATGTGGCAAAAGGCAACATGTATGTTTGTGTGCGTGTGTGTGTTTGTGTGTGTGTGTAAGCAGAGATGAGAGGTCAGTTGGAAACATTTCTTTTGTTAGGTATGGATTTGAATGTTTATGAAAACAAGTCCCGGTCACTGTGTCTGAGCAGTGTACACAAGGGGTGATACCGAATCAACTCAGAGCTAACTTATCAACCTTAGTGTGCATGTGTCCACACAGAGAAAAACACATCTCTCTCTCTTTCTCACACACTCTCTCCCCCCCCCCCCCTCTCCCTCTCTCTCTGTCACACACTCTCTCTCTCTGTCTGAGTGTGTAAGCAGAGTGGTAGACTTGTGAGTATATAAATAGCAGGGTTTGAGACAGCGTTAAAGAGTTGCTGTGGTGGGTTAAAAGGACAGTGTAGTTCACCTGTCACCAAGAGCTAGAGGCTCCACAGCAGCTGCTTACACACGCACACACACACACACACTTGCATTCGTGGATGTGTTTGTATGTGTATGTAGAGGGAGGAATGGAAATCCCCCATACAGAGATGCCTGGACCCCAAAATCACGTCTTTGACTGGAATAGAGAGGAATGTGAGTCACAGGTCATTTAGAGTGAAGGAGAGGAAGATGGAAAGACAGAGAGTGGGGTGGGGGTGTTTAATGTTGTGCATAAGGCGTGTGTGTATATGTCCAAGGGTGTGTGTATGTGTTGGTTTCGCTGAGTTATTTTAATAGAATTGGTTGTTGCTTGGTTTAATGAATAGAATCTAATCTTTTGTTAGTGTCTTTCAACACACCTGGGCCCAAAAAGCTCTACTCATTCAGGTAACGTATGTTTCAGTGCATGTAGGGTGGCGTGTGTTTTTGTGTGTGTGTGTGTGTGTGTGTGTGTGTGTGTGTGTGTGTGTGTGTGTGTGTGTGTGTGTGTGTGTGTGTGTCTGGGGGGGGGGATACATCTCTGCAGCTGATTGTAATCAGTAGGGGAATTTTTAAGTCTTTGAATGAACCTCAGTAAAGCACTGTCTTGGTCTTAAAAAACTATGAGGAACAAACTTCTCAACATGTTCTAACGCATAAACAGAATGTTAACCACACAGAGTTGGGGAAATGATGTGATACAGTGGTTTTTAATGTAGGAATGCTTGGGACAGTCTCTTGCATAGTGTCCGTGAGGACTGGTGCAAAGTGCAGTCAGTCATCAGTAAAATGCTCTAGTGCCTTTGTCCTGTTTTTTTTTGTTTGTTTGTTTGTTTTTTGTGTGTTTTTAACTGTGTGTGTGTGTGTGTGTGTGTGTGTGTGTGTGTGTGTGTGTGTGTGTGCGCGTGTGTACTTATATGTCTGTCTGTCTGTCTGTCTCTCTCTCTCTCACTCTTTCTCTCTCTCTCTCTCCCTCTCTCTCTCTCCCTCTCACACACACACTGTGTGTGTGTGCGCGTATGTGTATATATATGTATACTGTGTGTGTTTCTGTGCTTCTGTCCCTGTCTCTCTCTCTCTCTCTCTCTCTCTCTCTCACACACACAGTGGACATGTGTGTGTGTGTGTGTGTGTGTGGTGTGTGCTTCGTATCCCTGATCTGAAAGGTTAATCCCACTCTGACCTTTAACCCTCACAACAGTCATGCAGTGATCCTCCTGTCTCACAACTGACTACACTAATCACTGTTCATGTCAATCTTCCCCCTCTCCATTGCCTTTTTTCACTCCTTCATTCTCCGTTTCCTTTTTGCCTGGATTTTTCCTGCCCTTTTCTTCATGTTTTTGCTCAGACATAATTCAGTCATTTCAGGATCCCTCTCCTTTCTGCTTCTTCTCTCTCTTTTTCTGCGACTGTACCGTCTTTTCCTTTCTCTTTTTTGGTATCTAAATTCGATCAGGGACACTGACACTTTCTCTTTCCTTTTTTTCTTCTCTCTTTTCCCTTGCCCTCTCTTCCTGTTCTGTGAAAACAGGAGGTATCTCTTTGGTGCGTTTCCTGTTTGCTGCTGTGACATCGCTTTGGTGGCCATACAGGGTTGGCCGTGGCTCTCTCTCTCTTTCAGACGGACACTCTCTGCTCTCCATTGATTTTCCTCTCTAACCTGTCAAAGAACGTAGCATCGATCATATGGGACAGAGCACACGCACACACACACACACACACACACTCACACGCATACACCATTTACACTCTTGTACAGCCAAAAAAAGAAACTTGAGGATCAATATACACTCTGAGACACACATTTTCCCATTTTCAGATACTTTGTAAGACAAGTATGAAAGTAAGACAAAAGGGTGTGTGTGTGTGTGTGTGTATGTATGAGACCCTATGTCTGTATTGGATTCTCTGTCACACTCGTAATAAGCGGTGGCAGAGTGGCTGTGGTTTCTCATTGATCAAAACCTGTGGAGAGGTCGTCTGCAACCCCCCTGTCCCCCCCCGTCCCCCCTCCCGTCCCCCACCAACAGGAGTCCAGTCTGACAGGAAAGTCTTTCCCCCTCTCTCTCTCTCTCTCTCTCTCTCTCTCTCTCTCTCTCTCTCTCTCTCTCTCTCTCTCTCTCTCACTTCTGTTAGAGGCTTCTGTTAATGACCCGTCTCTGAGGGAATCATTATCAACTGACTTATTGGATTCTAACAAAATCAAAGACCGTAGGATGGGCAAAATCCAGCATAAAGTCTGGTTGCTCTAATAAATATATGTATAATCCAGCATAAAGTCTGGTTGCTCTAATAAATATATGAATAATCCAGCATAAAGTCTGGTTGCTCTAATAGATATATGTATAATCCAGCATAAAGTCTGGTTGCTCTAATAAATATATGAATAATCCAGCATAAAGTCTGGTTGCTATAATAAATATATGAATAATCTAGCATAAAGTCTGGTTTCTATAAAAATATATGACTAATCAGGAGGAACATACATGCTTAAACTTTCTCAAACTGTCCCCATCCCAAAGAAAATCTCTTAAGACATTAATCAAGTTTTGTATGACATGCATCAAAAACACTGTACGTAACAATAACAATATTTTAAACTTGAAATCCCATGAAAACGCGAGAACAATATTTTAAACCTGAGGTCCCATTAGAAACATAGATTTCCACTGACCATCCATCAGCGCGGTCACGTGTGGTAGAACCACCAGTTGACCGTAGCCCCCCAAGGCAAAGCTGTCAAGCTCATAAAGAGTTCAAGGGGTAATTGTATATATCGGGGCACAAAACAATTAAAAAGAGGATCAATATATGTCTCTTTAATGTATATCCTTGGGAAGTGTTCTTCTCCCTCAATCCTGACCCGTACTTAGCCTGGGAGCACAGAGAGGAGGGAGATGGGAGGGTGGAGGTGAGGGGTATGGGGAGAGGGTCGAGAGGGCAAATGTAAAAGGGGTCCACGGGGACGCATATGCCGCCCATACAAGTCAAATCCACTGACACGACACACTGGAAACGTCACTCCAGTTCTGCCCGATGTAGGCTTTCAACAGACAGAGAACATATGGATGGTCTTAACGGGTATCTGTAACAGTACACTTTTGATATAATGGTATTATATGGAAATCTGAAATAAATTTACACACCTACTAAGTGTGAGCCCCACAGTTAAGATACACTCACTCACACACACACACACACACACACACATCTAAACGTTTTTTAACCCTTTGGAGCACACACTCTGGGCATTGAGTTTTGTATTAAACTGAATAGTGTTCTCTGAAGCCACTGTCTGTTAGCAGAGAACTCTGACAAATGAAAGAAAAACAAGACCGTCAAATAAAACAGATGTCATCCATGCACCAGTTACTACATACGCCTTATTATGTCGCTGTCCTGCCTGAGGTTACACACACATGCACGCACGCACACACACACACACACGCACACGCACACAGATACACACACGCACATGCACACACACAGACACACGCCCACAGATACACACGTACATGCACACACACACAGACACAAACACACGTGCT
>NC_044497.1:29132500-29155000 GCF_902362185.1 Chanos chanos | reverse complement strand
TGCGCTCTTTGCTCGGCTGCTCATGTCTGAACACATGCTTTGGAAAATGAAGCACTGCCACAGGGTTGTAAAAGAAAGCTGTTTGGTAGAGAGAGAGGGAGAGAGAGAGAGAGAGAGAAGCCTGAGTTAACCTCTGTGTCCCGCTTCCAGTGGACCGCTAATAACCACTGTCATCATTAAAGAAACAGGATGAGGCCTGCCTGCGGAGAGAGAGAGAGAGAGAGAGAGAGAGAGAGTGAGAGAGAGAAATGTGGAAAGGAAAAGAAACATCCACAGAAGAGAAAAAAAGAAAGAGAAAAATGCCAAGGAAGAGACAAAGAGCAATTTTATTGGTATTGTGTGAGGGGGAAAAAAAGTGTTTATCTGTTTAAACACGTTATACAACAAAAGCATAAGCACAATAGAGAGAAGGAAGGAGACAGGGCTCACTTCTATTGTCTAAAGTTGCCTGTGTCAGTGTGGAGCTAGACAGAGAGAGAGAGAGAGAGAGAGAGAGAGAGAGAGAGAGATAGTATTTATAGGGTTGCAGTAGTGTGATACAGTGAGGTCAAAGCCATTGTGCTGTATCATTCTTGAGGAGCAGACCAGATCAGCTCTGCTCAGATGGCCACTCAGACAGTCTGTAGTTCAATACTACACTCCTCCCAATACCACTGCTGTCTCATTCACTTCGTCACACAGCTATGGTGCTATTGCTTCACTGTTGTAGACCCAGTGTGCCACGCATTATTGCTAATCATTTTGCGTTCAGCAGACCTAAAAAAGTCAGTGTCACCTGCAACTTGTTCAACATCACTGCTTTTTTTTCTTCTTTTTTTTTTTAAAATTATTTTCTGTCAAAGAGTGTTGATCAGGTATTTATCTCTCAGCTGCTCTGAGCCTATTAAACAACGTTATGGGAACCTTTCTTGACCCCTCTCAGGATCATTGTTACCTTACGCAGATTCTTCTACTGAACACTGGCCTCTGTACTGTGATATGGTGACAGACAGCTGAGTTTGATCACTCACAGATTGGCCAATTAACCTTCTGACCCTCCCAAGAGCTCACATAGCCACCTTACACTCTATACCCCATCACCCTTCACACACACACACACACGCACACACACACACTTGTTCACGCACCCACACACACACACACATTTGTTCACGCACACACACGTGCACACACACACACACACATGCACACATATACATTCATGCACCCACACACACACACACACACACACACACACACACACACAAGTGCGGATGCACACACATACACGCACACACACACACACAACCAGGGAGTCCCTCTGCTGGAGGTCTTTAGGCAAGATTGATAGGGCTGCGCTGGTTTGACCGATTTGTACACACGGCCACATACAGGGCAGTCTCTGCTGGGTTCCAGAAGCAGTGAAACATTTCAAGGGCTGTGTACTGGTTTAGTTTAAAGGCATAGAAGCTGTTGTAGGGCAGGCTGATTTCTGTTTACTTAAAGCTCTCATGGATTGCTCTGATTCATAAAAGAAAAAAAAATGGGAGATTTTTTTTTTCTATTGGAGAGCACTTGTTTGTTGACGGGAACACTTATATGAATTGCTCCACTACATCTAAGAGCTAAACTGATCTGTTTTTGTGAGCTGTGTGTTTGTGTGTGTGTGTCTATATGTGTGTGTGTGTGTGTGTGTGTGTGTGTGTGTGTGGAGGGGGGGGGGGGGTTCAGGACCTGTGCGTGTTTGCCGTCAAACACTGCTGGTCTCTTAAAATGACTTCCTCAACTGTATCCTCATGTTTTCAGATTAACATTCCAAACCATGAGTTTCATTTCTTTACCGTAATTAGACCACTCTGCAAAAACAAAAAAACCCCAAAAAACACACATTTAAACATAAGTGTCCATACCATCTAGGAAAAACAGAACTCTCTAAGTAGCCTAAACTGTCTGAGTGGCCATCTGAGCAGAGCTGATCTGGTCTGCTCCTCAAGAATGATACAGCACAATGGCTTTGACCTCACTGTATCACACTACTGCAACCCTATAAATACTATCTCTCTCTCTCTCTCTCTCTCTCTTTCTCTCTCTGTGAGGTGGAGGGGATGACTGGGCCTTCAGAGGGTCCATTTACATTGCTCCCCTCCAAATTCTTTTAAGCTCAGCTCATAAGACAGTCACCCGCCAAACCTTCAGACCTTCATATTATAGTCATTACCAGGCTACAAAAACCGTCCACACTGTATGACCGTGTGGGAATTTATTGATCTGTAGTTTGAGACTAATTGTTATTTTCATTGCCTGTACCTATGCCACATTCACAGCTGTCTCAAGTTTACTGCTTGAGACATGTAATCCCCACTCAATTCAACTCTACACCCCCATTCTTATCCCCCCCGACCCCTCTGTTTCACTCTTCCAAATGAAGCCGTTGTCCACTCCTCTCTCTCTCTTTCTCTCTTTCTCTCTGTCTCTCTCTCTCTCTCTCTCCCTTTTTCTGTCCTTTGGCCGCTCCTTCTCTCACACATTGGGCCAAAGGATAGACCAAAACGACCCTCTGTTTTACTCTTTTTTTGCGTCTTTGAGTAAACCCTGAGAGATGGACTCCACTTGGCCTCTCAGGAGTACGGATGATGAGGGAATCAGTGCTTTGTGTCCCTCTTCTCTCCTCTGCTCAGATAAGTGAGGAGTCAGGCTCCTTCTTGCATGACAGGGGTATGGAAAAAAAAGGCTCATTGATGTGTTTAGCAGAAGGCTAGCAGGAGAAAGTTCGCCCAGATTGGAGCTCCACCGTCATTACCCCATCCTTGTCAGTATGTTGGTCTGCCTCACCGAATAAATTACACGTGTTTTTACACAAGAGAGGTGAAGCATGTGAAGGAGAAAGAAAGAAAGAAAAGCGAAGGAGAGTGAAAGAGTGACATAATTTGTTTAAGATAAGCAGTGTGTAACAAGCTTGTGAAGAATGATCTCATTGAACTTTATCATGTAATCTACAAAAGAAACATATGCTTGTATCTCCTTATCTACAAACACACTTGACCCTTGTTAGACTTTAGCAGAACTCTCTGCTTTTCTACTATCAACATGCCACATGTAAGAACAGTGTTAGCAGATAGACACCACCACCCCCTCTCTTGTTATCCTTCTCATCACAAATGCTTAATCCACACACAGAACAGACCACACCATGATCACGTGAATGAGAGATTTCACAGAAGTGACTGATTGACTGGAGACAGCTCTGTATGGGGCTATTGTTAAGAGTGACTGCAAAACTTACCTTCAGTCAGCCTGCCTCCCACTCAACTTCATCAAAATCAGGTGGATAATCACTTTACGACACCTTTCGAGGGAACAGGTCGGCTGATCATAGGACCACTGTCAGAAACTCCAACAGAGGGTAGTCATTAACTGGTTTACCTATGGTAAAAGACTATGGAGATGTGTTGATGCCAGAGTTCAAAGTTATTCCAAAAAGGGCAAAGAGGGCAGGTCAGGGCAGGTTCAAAAAGACCTGTGTACTTCTAAATCATAGTACATCAGCAAAGATACCCTAATCGTTTCCATTTCTCGACTGTAATAATAATAAGTTTTTCTTTTGTGTGAAACTAGATGTGTTACAGTTTAGATGAATGTGTCAGGGCATTAGAGAACATTTGGTTTGTTAGTTATTAGATGCTCTTTATTTATTTACATGGTGGTTTTGAGACAACGTTCTTGAGAAGTGGATGGGGATGTGTATGGGGCTCTGACAGCTCTGCATTAAGGGCTGGAATCGTTGCCCACTGGCTTTTTTCAGTAGAGTGAAGCTGAATTGAAGCGTGGAGAATGACGGAACAGGACATGGAGGAGAACAGGCAGCTGTTACTTGTTATCATGCTGGAATTCATTGTAAAATTACAGCTCTCTTTTTTTTATAAAAAAAAAGAGCCCCCTCCCTTCCCCTGCTACATCCATAATCTCTTCCACGAGAGAGAAGATATTTGGGTGTGGGTTTTCCATTCAGTGTTCCCATTGTGGAAGGAAAATAATTCACAAACGTGCCCATGTACAGTTAAGGGGACACACACACACACACACACATACACACACACACACATACATGCACACAACTCATAGGTATAGTGGGTGAACAGAGCAGCTCATTGGTGATCAGAGATGATGGAGGTATTACTTACTTACCAAAATGCATTCTAAGAGATTTCATCCCGCATTCAATCTGATGAGTACATGTGTATGGGCATATGTCTGTACATGTTTGTGCATGTGAACGTGTGTGTGTGTGTGTGTGTATGTGTGTGTGTGTGTGTGTGTGTCTACATGTCTGTACGTGTGTGTCTCTGTGTGTGTGTCTCCGTGTGTGTGTTAATTGTGCAGGTTTTAGCACAATGCATATGGTAATGCCTGGAGGCTGCCTGTTGAGTTGGTGCTTCTGTGGTTGAGTGAGGTTATAAGACTGTTGTAAGCAGGTTTTAATGGGAAGGGGGGGTCAAGGTGCAGATGCAGACAGGAGTATAGAGAGGGGGGGAGGTTCTGTTGGTGAAAACAGATCCAGAGAGAGAGAGAGAGAGAGAGAGAGGTACAGTTAGGGGGAATTTCTCTAAACTGGATCTGGTGTGCATACAGAACTCAATGTCTGTGCAGACGGGTAGTAGACACTAAGGCAGAACCAGAGAGTAGGGGTGTAAGCATTGAGGCTTAAGATAGGTTCAGCTGATGAAGCTGCAGATCATGTCTGAAATCTGAAATTGATGTAGGATAAATGCATGTGGGTAAAATGTGGGTAATAAATGCAAATATTTAGGTGGGTGGATGTGGGTGGTAGGGGCTTTGGTTGCATGGCCGGGATGGGGGCGGGGGTTAGTAGGTGCTGTGGTGGTGGAGAGGCTGAGGTGATGCCGTGTGGATGGAGCCAGGCGGTGAGCTTCTGGAGGTCTTGTCTAGACTACATAATGAAGCTGTGGTTTGAGACTCATCCAGCCTACACTGGTGCGTCGCCGAAGAATTCCTGAACCAGATTCAGGAAAAGAATCGTCTCCACAGTGCATTATGGGTATTTTGAGGTGAACCAAAGTCTTTAAGTTCAATCATTTAAATTATTTTTTTTTTCTCTTTTTCATTTAAATGTGTCTTTATATATACAAACCTGAACAGTCCAGTTTTCATATGTGAATTATCCGTATAACTTTCCAGGTTTCATGTTGTAATCAGATATTGACCTTGGTTAATATACCATTTGGTATTATGTTTTTCCAAAGGAAAAAAAAGTTGTTTCTTGCCATCTGTTAACTATTCCCATCTAACTGGGTTTTCACTGAGGTAAACCACCCCTGTAAAAGGTGCAACAACAGTTGCCCACCCAAGACTAATACCCACAATCCCTCCTTTAGAATTCGTCCAATCACAGCAGGTTCCATTACAAATCTCCCATTACATAGCTGTAGAAGGAACATTTATGATTTAAGTGTAGCTACTGTTCTCTGAGTAACAAACATGTATACACTCTCTCTCTCTGTCTCCCTCTTTCATGTGACACTAAACTCATAAAAACCTTAAAAGTCTTTGACAACCCCAGAAACATGCACAGTCACTGATTTTTGGAATGGAGTAAGAAAATGAAACATTCTAGCAATACTGAATGGGACACATTCAAACAAACAAACAAAACATGTTATGTAATAATGTATATTCATTTTGACAGTTTTATCTTTAAACAGAGTTGTTTAACTGGCTGAAGGATACAAAACAATCACACAAGTGCCTCATTAAAACATACTGTTTCCTCAAGTAATAAGCTTTTCTACAGCTCAGGGTTGTATCAGCAGTGTCTTTATCTTTACTCTATCTCCAAAGTCCACTGTTAGTATCTGCGCTGAACTTTGGCATGTTCCCTGACAGAAACGCAGTAAAAACATGATTCCACACTGTAAAAAATACCTCTCTAACCCTGTCCCTTATTTTTCATCTATTTATTTACTTTTTTTTTCTTACTTTTTTGCTTTTTGCGAAGGCAGCTCCCTGCTGCTCACGCAGCAAATGCAGCATGCATGCCACAGCAGAGAACAGTACCATTATAATAATCAAGCCTGAGGGGGAGAGAGAGAGAGAGAGAGAGGGAGAGAGAGGGAGAGAGAGAGAGAGAGAGAGAGAGAGAGAGAGAGAGGGAGAAAGGGGAAATCCACTTAGGAACTGTTTTCTTTCATTGCTCCAACTATATTACACAATTAACTTAGCATGCTGATTGGACCTCAGAGAGTTACCTCTCTTAGTTCTCCAATCTAACTGTATAAAATCAGCTAGCAAGGTGAGAAGTGATGTATGCAAGACATATGTAAAGTACAACTTGTTAGAAACATAACAAGTAACAGACAATGCAAAGAGGGGAAAAGTTAAACACCCCCCTAAAAGCACACAACCAGGCAACACACAGTTAAGACCAAAATACAAGAGAAAATATTGGTTCTCCCCTTGATGATTTCTCCAAACTTCTTCTGAAGGAAAACAGCATAGTTTAGGCAAAAGGCTCGGCCACACGGTTCACCGTAATAGGCGTGTTATTGATGCGGCAGAAGCTGACCGTTTTTTTGTAGCCTGTGACAAATCTGTACTGATTCAGTTTTTTGGTCCTGATGCGAAATGCAGAGCGTTTCGGTCAGCTCCCCAGCCCACGTTTGGCTTCATCTCCATCCAGTGTGACATGTGGTTTTCACGGCTGCTTTCACACTCATTACACACTATACATCCTCGCACGGCGGTATGGAGGGACTTACTGTATGTGGTGAAATCTGATGGAGACATATTATGAACATTTCAGCTTTTCTTTTTTTGTGTTTGTGTTTGTGTGTGTGTGGGGGTGGTGGGGGGGTGGTGGGGAAATGACCTGTTGCGTGCATTGTTTGAAACACTTTTTTCTTTCCTCTCATCTCCCCATTGGGCTTTTTCACTCTTTTTCTCTTTCTTTCTCCAAACCTCCACTCTGTCTCCTCAGTTTTTTTTCTTTCCGTCTGACGTTAGTATGTGGCGTGCTCGTCTCCCTCCGGAGAGGAGCGGGAGCCCTGTATTCTCAGAGCGGGGAGTAGAGAATGAGGAACAGCCGTGTTGACCAGGGCAGGCTCTGAACAAACACTCGTCTGGGAGGAAAACAGTCTTGTTGTTTTTGGAGCCTTGCACGCTAATGGTGGCTTAATGAAGAGGGGTCAGTGGAAGACCTTTGCTTGTTTCTCTAGAAGGCTCCAGTGTAGGACACTTTGGAGTGGGGCCCAGGAGGGGGGGGGCATACTCTTTAAACCTACACCTACTCCCTCAGTCACACTTAATTATTATTTTTTAATTATAATGTGTTTGTGATAACAGAGGAGGACAGAACGTCACCACAGAACAATGTTGGCATGCGATGGTACCTAAAGTCCCCAGTATCAGTCACAGACTCGTGATAAGTCACTTAGCTGTGATAATATAAACATGATAAGAAATCATACACTATCATTCACCTTTGGTCAAGACTCTATGACTATGTCAATGATTTGTGAAAGGGAGCTTTCACAGATTTGTTTCCCTGTCTTTGACTCAAATTTTTAATTCATCTAAAAAGACAAAATTTCAATGAAAAAAAATGATTATGATAATTACTTTCAAAGATTAAATCTTTTGTGTTATTTGAAAAGTGATGATGAAAAAACATTTGCTCTGTAGTTTCCTACGGGTTATACTGGTTCAGTTACAGAGCTGTATAGCAGAACGATACATCACTGTGAGGTAGCATGGACAAATATTGGCAGAGCACTGGTGACATACACAGATGTGTGAAGGAACCCACAGAAACTCAAGTCACACGGAGGAAGAAATGGGAAGGAGTGCTACTCTATTGCAAGGTGGGAGATGGCTGACTGAGCAAGGCAACGCAACCAGTCGCTAGCAGGCCCCTCTTTGCACTGAACTGTGCCTCAGGGCAAGACAAGAAAGAGAGGAAAGAGAGAAAGAGGAGAAGAGAGACGTGGTGTAGACTGGAGACTGAGCAAAAAGGTCCCGTCATTCAACCCTTAAGCCATTGCCTTAATCCCCCAGCGTGGAGGGAGACTCCTTTGTAGTGTGTGTGTGTGCGTGTGTGTGTGTGAGAGAGAGAGAGAGCGAGAGAGAGAGAGCAGTGTGTGTGTGTGTGTGTGTGTGTGTGAGAGGGAGAGAGAGAGAGAGCAGTGTGTGTGTGTGCGTGTATGTGTGTGTGTGTGTGTGTGTGTATACCTCCCTTTGAGGAGAGAAGACCCAGGGAGTGATGAAGACTCGGAGGCATCCCAGCAGCCGCCCATGAGGAACGCTGCCAGCGCACACACACGCACACACACGCACACACACACACACACTCACTCACGGTCTACACGCTTCATTTAGATTGTATTAGCACTCTTCATGTGCACATGTCTTCATTTATCTTCTGGGCATTGCATCATAATATCCCTTGTCTTTTATCCAATCCTTCCTTTCTGCTTCCGTCTCTGTCATTCTCTCTCTCTCTCTCTCGCTCTCTCTCTCTCTCTCTCTCTCTCTCTCTCTCTTTCTCTCTCTCTCTCCCTCCTTTCTTTTAGTCCCTCTAGATCTCTCTTCATTTCCCCAACTCACTTAATATCTACATGTTAACCATCATGTTGAGGAACAGCTATCCATATAAAGTGAAAGAACTCCTATTTTTCTGAGAGGCAGATATTAAAACAGTGAACTGATGCTTTTCTGAACAACAACATTGCTGTCAGTGAGTAGATCCTTCTTCGCGCCCTGATTGGAGAACTGGTTTCCACACTGACTGTATTGAGCGTGAGTGTAGATTGACCAGGACCTCCAGGACAAACAGAGACGTGCCACAGGACTGTCACAGTGGGACCGCAGAGCAGGGCTGAAAGCCGACACTCTCAGGACAGATACGCTGACTCCAGACCCTGGTATAAACATACAAACCAAAATCATATTTCCAACCTTACCAAGGGATCTTATGTTTTCCCTGTCTTATGTTTTCTCAAAACTTAAAAACTTTGAAAGATAAAATGTTTAGGTTATTTGCCTAATAGGTAACAGCAATAATTTATTTGTCTCTGGTTAAATGGAGTCATCTTTGGAGGGATAGTTAAAAAGCAGTTTTGTAGTCGTTTTACACGATCAGATTTTTAACTGCTTTGTGCTCGTTCCTGAAATGGGGATGCTCTGATTACGATCTTAAACACAGTGATGTGTAGTGGATGCCAATGGGGTTGTTGGGCGCCAGTAAGGTTCAGATGGGTGTTTGAACATGCAAAAGCTGCTGGGGCAGGCACAAAGAGAGACATCTCAAAGAATTGGCTAAAATACAGTTTCTGTACCCAAAAACAGAATGCAGATGACAGGAGGGGTCATTTCAGAGCACCAGTGAGCTCATCTCGGCATCTCGAATCGAGAGGGAGAGTTCTGTCAGACTCCTTGGCCTGGACCGGGGAACATTAAATCGAGCGGTCTTAACCTTGAGGACCGACGTCCTGTTCCAGGGTATGACATCATGGAATTGGCAGAGAAGGTGTGAGAGCAGGTGCCATGCGAGGCGGGTGGAGAACCTATTGGCTGAAGGACAATGGGAAAATAGCAACCAAGTAGGATGCTCGTTTTCTCTCTTTCTCTCTCTCTCTCTCTCTCTCTCTCCTTCTCTCCCACTCTCCCTCTTTCTCCCTCCCTCTGTCACATACAGACGCACAAACACACACACACACACACTCGCACACATGGTCACACACATGTTCACACACATAGGTTTCATAAATAGATTGAGGGTTTTTCTCTGCATAGCCAACAGCTTTTCTACTGGACACAAGCATCGTAGCTTGAGACAGTTATCGTAATGTGGATGTTTATGCCCAAGGTCAGTAGCCAGAAGGATTTTGTGTTATATATTTGAGCTTCTCTCCCTTCTAAGGTCTTGGCTGAGTATCAGGTGTCCCAAGTCCAGAACATAACCAGGTCCAAAACATCTGGTGAACATCAGCGCTCTGAAAACAAATATGTGCTACCAAGCCCGGAACCACTGCCACTGAACTTGCTACACAAAATAAACCTCCTTTTTGTCTCAGTGTGTGCAAAAAAACCAAAATACGCCAAGAAGGGCATAAAGACAGAAGAAAGGCTTTGTCTGTAAGCCAATGATATCAAACAGACCTTCAAAAAAAGAAGGATGTGCTGTGAAAATTTCTCTAAGCAGAATTAAAGTCATACCCCCTTTGACCTCAGACAAATTAGCTTCATACGAAAGTGTTTTCTACTATCTCGACCGAGGTTAGCAAATGTTTTGAATAGGGTTAGGATTAAACATTGGAGATTTATGTGTGACTAAAGGTCATCGCTCCACTCCTACATACATAAACGCAAAGCACTTGCCGTGTGACCTCAGAGAGACGGCGTTTCAGATAGCGAAGACGGAGTTATCCGTTACCTCAGCCTGCGCATCCCACTCACACTAATGCCAGCCCAAGACCTTTACACCAAGTGTGGAAGCACAATGCCACCATTATGCGCCCAGTTATGTCTGGCGTGTGCCTTCGTCTTTGTAAACCTCAGAACAGAACAGAAGTGCCTGAATTTCAGAAAGCTGGTTGGCGTCTTTTGAAGGAGGTGATTGTGAAAAGAACACAAAAGTACTTACGCGCACAAAGACATTTATACATGCACATATGGTCGTATGGGTAGGCAGAGACTACATGACACAAATAGACACACAAAATGTTATGGACACACACACACATGCACACACACATACACACATACACACACCTCTAAACCCCTGCTTGGGAAGTGTCCTTGGCTGCTGGTTGTTTTCACGGTGAATCCCAGAGTCGCCCACACAGGCCAGCCCTGCAGAGACCTTCTGTTCCACAACCCAGCCAACAACACACACACAAACACACACACACACACACACACACACACACATAGGCGCGCACCAACACACACACACACACACACACACACATACGCGCGTGCTCACATGCAGACACGCAGACATGCACGCACGCACACACACACCCACACATGTGCACATGCACACACACACACACACACAAACACACACACGCACACCCGCACACACACATGCACTCGCACATTAATTTAAATTTAAATTTTATGCACTGCAAAACTATTTTCTGAATGTTGTACATATGTGTGCAATAACGTAACTCGATACAGCAACAAAGATCCCGTATCAGGTCAGTGTGATGTCAAACTGAGCAAAGGGGTTTATGAGTTTAGAAGAGTTATTTTATGCACTACATGGTGTATTGAACAGAAAACACACAGCTCAGCCCGGATTACCCAATTACTCAAGGCCTCAGACTGTCATGCTGTGTATTAGTAATGCACAGAGATTTGAAATAGTTTGATGATGTCACTGATTGTCTAATGTCCTCATAGCCCTGTCACAGGGTCATGTGTCCTCAGGCAGGGGAGTGGATGTCTCTGTCTGCAGTGACACTCTCATCCAGCTTTACCCGTCACTTTCCTCATATCAGTTTTACACATGTGTAGGTAATGGCCTGCTGTGAATATGGGTACAAAATGATGTCATTTGGAAGGGTTTTTTTGCCAGCAGGTGAAAGGCATCTTCTTTATTAGCTTTAGTCTGCTTTTATTCTCAGATCATTCATTATTGTATTTGTAAGCTCTATAAATTTTTTCTCTGGGATTTTTGTCATTACCAAGTTTTCTACTATTTGTGTCCACCTTCTTTCCCTCGTCCCCTCATCCTCTCTCTCTATCCCTCACTCTTTCTCTCTGTCTCAATGTTCAATGTCTTTATTGTCCCACTAGGGGAAATTTGTTATGCAGCAAGGGTTCACTTAGTGGAGGAATACAAAGGGACAACATCAACATTAGCAAAAAACAATAAGCTACACTTTTTTAACAATTTTTTTCTCTCTCACTCTTTCTCTCTCTTTTTCGATGTCCACACAGACATGAGCCGTGATCTTAAGCGGTGACCACAGTCACAGCTCTCTTCTGCTCCACCCCAGAAGTCTCTCTCTCACACACACACACACGTACCAGACTTCAACCACACACTAGAAGTGAAAGAGGAACTTCTTGCTCCCTCCTTCCCCAGCCAAGACGAAGGAAGGCTTGGGGAGGGGAGGTACTCATGTGAGAATGGTTTAGGGATCACAGGTCATCACATCACCATAGAGGTTACCATAACCATGGAACAAAGTCACAACTCAGTCCAGCTCTGACTGGTTCTGACCTGCCTCATATGTACGTATGGTCATGTGCCATGGAGCTGGTCCAAACAGGAAGAGATTGTCCTACACTCTGCTTGGGCTAGGCTTGTTCTGGAAGAGCTGACACACTATGGGAAGACGGTGATGTGATTTTAGAGAAAATGGGACAGGTCGAAGAGGTTTTTTTTTTTTTTTATCTCTTTTCAATAAATGTCCCTTGTTTTGATAATATTGTTCTATGCACAAGATGGTCATAAAAAAAACAGAATTATAAGCGTGCGCACACACACACCTGCACACACACACACACACACACATTCGGCTCTGACATGAATCAACTCGCACACAGAGACAGGGCTTCCACCAGAAAAGGACTCCCTGGCTTTCTTTAATTACACTCCTGTATCTCTCTATTTTAATGAGAGTCATAGTTGGCATTCCTCCACCAGTGCCCACTGAGCATGGAGTGAAGAGGCTTAGAATGGAGTGGCACATATGCCCACGCACATACACACACACACCACACATACGCTCACAAACAGACACACACATACACACACACCCCACTATACATACATACACACACACACCACACATACGCTCACAAACAGACACACACATACACACACACCCCACTACACATACATACACACCACACCACACATACGCTCACAAATAGATACACACATACACACACACACCACACATACGCTCACAAACAGACACACACATACACACACACCCCACTACACATACATACACACACACACCACACATACGCTCACAAACAGACACACACATACACACACACACACCCCACTACACATATGCTCACAAACAGACACACACATACACACACACCACGCCACACACACCACACCACACATACGCTCACAGACACACACATACACTCACAGACACACACATACACACACACTCCACTACACATATGCTCACACACACACACACACACACACACGCACAAATGCGCACAAACACATGCACACACACACACACACACACACACACACATGCACGCACGTGTGCGCTCAAAGATACACACACACATACACGTACACACGAAAGAAAAATGGCTAACAAGTGCAAAGGCAGAATTCTAAATGTTTCTACTGATCCTTGGCCAGTTTGGGCAGGATTTAACAGGAAAAGAACATGTGAAGCAGTCTGTTCTGTTTTTCTAGTTTATTTCTGGTGTGGTCATTGGTGTGACCTCAGCTCCGTGCCCTACTGCTGCTGCTGCTGCTGCTGCGGAGAGTTTGCTTTGTCACTCTTTCCATTGTTTGACACGGGTCTGAGCGTACTCTGACCAGCTCTTTCACCCCGAGCAGAGATTCTCCACATTCACTCTGGTCTGTGAGAACAATCCGTGCTAAAAAAAAAAAAAAAAAGAAGAAGAAAAAAAAAGGAAAAAAAGTGCTGAACCGTTTTTCCACAGAAATGGCGGTGGACCATAAGTTTCTGATTTCGCAACTTTCATTAACTGCTCTCCATCTCCATGTGAGTCAATCCAAAATGAGGAAGTGACTAAAAACAGATGAAAATGAAGAAGAAGAGAGCGAAGGGGCTAAGTGGAATATCTCTGCGTTTCGATTTCCAAAGCATGAGCCACTTAGAACACTGAGTCTGAGAGCGCAGACAGCTGAGCAATAGACTCACCTTCTCAACATCAGTCAGGAATTCACATGATCTACTCTTACACACACTCGCACACGCACATGCACACACACGCACGCATACACATAACCTCTGACCTAGACACAGATGCATGTTCTCTCAAATTTATTTTTCATACAGTGAAGAGTAACCTTTTTGTACAGATCTCCAAACCTCTTCTTGTGCAGTCAATAAGAATATATAGTACATAAAACATATTTTTATATCTTGAAGTTGCAAAACGTACCTTAATTTATGGAACGTAACAAAAAGCAAAACAAAACCTAAAAAAACCCTTAATTTGATTGTGGGGAAGAAGGGAGTTACACTTTAGGACACGTGAGATGGTTAATGTTTGTCAGGAAGGCTCCTAAGACAATATAACCCACCTGACAATGTAATTTGTTACACTCAGTTACCTTTAGGTCTCTTATGTAATCTAGTGTAATTCAATTCCCATTTATCATTTAATTGTTTAACTGTTTAAAATAACTCAAATCAAAATGCAAAGAAGGACAAGGCATGCTATACAAAAGGTAAAAATCAACAAAGTGAATGAACTTTTACTCAGTGTTTCAAATGAAGAAATGGTTTTCAGCATGAATAAAGTTGTGTAGAAAATTGAATTTGCTTGTTTAAAAGAGAGATTTTTTCCACAGAAATATGCAACACCAATATTCACATTAATAATTCACACACCAAATGATTATTGAAATAAAATCAAAATAAGTCTCCATCTCCATCAATGTTCACCATATTCATTTTAATCTTCAGCATTAATATGTTCTCCCATTGCTTCCAGTGCCAGTGAGACCAGTTTGAATAGGGTGTGGTGCTGAGGAAACACACACACATAAAATCCAGTAGGACTCCGTCACTACTTTGCACAGCCATCCAGATTTGCCCCTAGTAAAAAGAAGTAATTAATTAAGTAAGTTAGACAATAATTTACACAAACAAACAAACAAACAAACAAACAAACAGATCAGTACATCAATAAATCAATTAAGTATAAATTTATATGACAATTACATCCATATTTTAGAATTAAATATTATTTAGGGATTGCATTATCAATAATATAGTGTTCCTATTTATAGAGTATATATATATGTACATATATTTATATATATATTTCCCATTCCTAACACAAATTTTGGATTTTTTTTTCTATCGGCATAAGAGTTGATTTTATGAACCCAAATGAAGCATTATAAAGCCATCATTTTTACTGTAAAATAGATAAAACCATAATGATAGAAACTTACAAAGACGAAAAGAAGGGGTTTAAAGACAACAAGTGGGTTTATGAGTTTACAACTATTACCCGCCGTTAAACTTTTGATACCAGATCATAATCTCATATACTGCAGATTTAATCAGCTCTACTGGAATTAAAAGAAAAAAGATAAGGTGAAATGGAGAATGATTAACCTGAACAGGATATTTGACAGAGATATCTGAACACCCTGATCAGGTGTTTGTACTGCTGGCCCTGGACCTTGGGTCTGTCCACATTCTGACACATCACGTTGACAAAAGCATGCAGACAATCTTTTGCACAAACGCATGCAGACAATCCTTTACAGAAACGCATGCAGACAATCTTTTACACAAACATGAAACATTGCTATTAAATAAGTGGGGGATTAGAGTTCATATAAGCATGGGGTTCTAGACTTTGGTTTCACATTTGAAGGGGTTCTAGATTTTTTTTTTTTTTTGCAATTTATGTTTTGACTCAAATATTTCAAAATTCTGCGGAAGACTTGAAAACTTCAAAGAAAGCTATCAAGACAATGGTTTTAAAAGGAACTGCTTACAGATATTAGGGCATTACCTTTGTCATAGTTTGTGTGTGTGTATGAGCGAATGTGCATGTATCCATGTGTATGTTCGTTTATGTGTGCGTGTGGATGTACATGTGTGTGCGTTTGTGTGTGTGAGTGTATATATGCACATGTGTGTGAGTATGCTTGAGTGTGTATGTGTGTGTGTGTGTGTATGTGTGTGTATGAGCGAATGTGCATGTCTCCATGCGCATGTTCGTTTGTGTGAGTGTGTGTGTGTGCATATATGCATTCATGTGGATATTTTTGTGTGTGTGTGTGTGTGTGTGCGCGTGTGTGTGTGTGTCTGAATGTGTGTGAGTGTGTATATGCATATACGTGTGAGTATGCTTGAGTGCGTGTGTGTGTGTGTGTGTGTGTGTGTGTGTATGCGTGTGCTGCATGTGCGTATACCAGTAAATATGAATGTGCGTGCTAGCCTGCTTGGCAATGCGTGTAAACCTGTCCCTGTCTTATCTCTTATTTGTCGGCCAATGTTCATCTCTTTCTCTCTCTCTCCAAATTCAGTTACGTCCTGACAAAATTTGAACGTGCTCTCTCTCTCTCTCTCTCTCTCTCTCTCTCTCTCTCTCTCTCTCTCTCTGTTACATGGCATTATGACATCACTTCTGTTCTAGACCAGTGCAGACCGGACAGGAAGCAATGATTTGTCTAATCATTTTCCACAGTACACTCTTATCTCCGTCATTCCAGACTATAAAGATTGAAGAGTCACTGGGAGTAGATGGATAACCTGACTGTTTCCCCTTCACTGTAGGATCACTAGACAATAAACTCAATCATAATTTGTTGTCCTGAAGTCATTTGTTTGTTAGGGGAGGAATACGGTTTCCATTGGAATCTTACCGAAACTCAAAGGTCATTGATGTGGAGACTAAACGTCTTACACCTTTAATGACGAGATTAATTCCGTTTGCAGTTCCTCTTGTGAATGACTGGTAGTATAAAGAGAGAATGCTCTGGCTTTTGATTATCAGTGACAATAGTGAATAGATTCAATCTATTAAACAGGTATCTAGGTAAACAGGCGAGTTCTTAACAGGACAAAGGTAACTGGTTACAGCTAGAATGAAATCACTCAGAGAACAACAGTTCATTAAATGATCACTTATCACTCACTATATAGATAAAGAGATATTACCCCATTTCTTCACAGTTATCAGTCTGCCTCTAATGTAACTGAGTGTGACCTTAGTCTCTCTCTCTCTCTCTCTCTCTCTCTCTCTCTCTCTGTCTCTGCCTCACATCAATTCTTCTCTCTCAATCAGTGGCGGGGCCCTGGTTAACGCTGTCTTTTCCTCGACAGTGAGGAGAGTGTATCATTAATGGGGGGGGGGGGGGGGGGGGGGGGGGGGGGGGGGGGGGGGGGGGGGGTTGGGGGGTGAGGGTGGGGGGCGGTAAGTTAGTGTCTGGGCAGGGGGTCTCTCTCAGCCTAATGAAGGATATCTAAGAGACTCAGTGGCTGGTAAACAAGCCTGATGAGGACTCCCACTGCTTGGCTTTTAATAAAGCCCGCTGTCTGTCTCACTGAGCCCAACGGGGCCCCGGCTAAGGGGAGGAACTGCTCCGCACACTGGCTGTGCAGGTCACAAATTTGGAGCTAGACAGGAAGAATAGAGCACAGTATGGAGACGAGCTGGAACAGAAAGTAAGAAAGAAAGAAAAGAAGAGAAAAGAATTCAGTGTGTTTTACACAGCCAAATTGATGTTGCACAAGTGAAATGATTGTTGTGCTATAAGCATCTACCCACACATGCCTTCATTAGCAGAGATAACATTTAGGCTAAAACTGCATTGGTGTGGTAACGAGTTTCACTAAACGTATGTTAAGATTAGCGTTTGACTTCGCTTAGCATCTCTGAAAACCGGTTCAGACCAAACAGTGTCATCATCCAATGGAACACCAGTGAAGATTCCTAAATATAGAAAACTGTAAAATGACTGAAGGATTAAAATAACTCAGGAGGCTTAAGCTTGCATGGCTCTCTGACCTCCCTCTTTTGTCCATTTCCGAATGAAACCCAATGATATCAGCATTGCGGAACATAACCAGTCCTCAGCTGAGTCATGGTTAGCTTAACTGTGTGGTGCTAACGTGAATTTGCTGATTCAGAAGTGTATTTTTAAGATGAATTCGACTGAAATCATCGTCACGTTTCTGAACTTTTTGCTGCAAAACAGGAAAGTAGTCTTACCAATAGTAAGCTTTTTCCCCCCTACACACATTTCGGCATAAGTTTAAGGGAAGTTCATGTAAGGCAAACTCTGCTTTGTATCACAATGTACAAGTAATCCAGATGGCCAGTTCCACTACCCAAAAAAACACACAAGCCCACTGTTCCAGAACATTCTGAGAGATCATAGGCACACATAGAGAGGATGAGAGAATGATAAGGTGAGACAAATTAAACTGGCAGAAAACCTGACCTTTAATAACCGTGTGTACTCTGCCCGATTGACAAACACCACAGGCTGAATACAACACACTTTTGTTCTTCTTCTCTCTCTCTCTCTCTCTCTCTCTCTCTCTCTCTCGCTCTCTCTCTTCTTATGATGGCAATATAATCAGGACCATGTTGTAATTAGGGCATACTTGTTATTTTAAGTTTGTAGCACACAGTAATTACCCATGTTCAGTTTCACTCCCACAGAGAAAGAGAGAGTGAGAGAGGGAGAGAAGAAAGGAAGAGAGGAGGAAAGGAAGAGAAACAGCAGGGGGAGGGGTATGTCAGAGAGAAAAATTGAGGGACAGAGAAGGAAGAAAAAGAGGGAGTGTCTGGAGCTTTCAGACAGATAGACACAAAGTGACAGAAAAAAAAAACCACTGGAAAGAGATCACAAAAAAAGATTTGAAGAGTTTGACTTGATTTACCAAACAGCCTAACCAAAGAAACGTAGTCTTTCTCACTTTTTCAGCGAGTTCTCATTTGCCTTAACAGTGTTCGCTGCGTCTGAACGCGAACTTCTCCATACACACTTGTGGATTCCTTGAAAGAGATCTCTCCATTCCAGGATATTACATATGCTTCATTTCCATCTGCACACATCTGTGCATGTGTTGTCTGCCCAAAACGGTTTATCTTACCACGCTGTAACACTGATCACCTGCCTCATTGTTTTCTTTTATCTGAAAGTGACTGTAATACAGATTTAGTGAGCTGTTGGCTTTGTTTTATTTGAACAAAGCGGCTCGAGAGATCCAGTCAAAGTGAGAGGTTTATCGGAGAGGAGCTGTGCTGGGTTTGTGCAGAGCGAGAAGTGTTTACACAAGCTTCAGTCTGCACATTTCAAAGGCAGTGAATAAAAGGGCACATTGTACGAGTGAAGGGCGAGCTGGAGATTAGTGTAAATATGAGGGGCATGTTGACATAACACAAACAGAACAGGGGGGCTTGAATCCGCCCCTTACCTGTGCACCCACAACCCCCATCCTATTCTCAACCCCTGCCAAGGTAGCACACACAGCGTATGGCACTAACATACATATGCACACGCTACACACACACACACACACACGCACACACCCACACTACTCACACAGACACGCATTCACATAAACACATTTGCACACACTATATACAGCATACAGCACTCATAGAAACACACACAAACACACAGACACACACACACACACACACACACACACACACACATCCTGGAAACACATGTTTTCTTGCACTCACATTCCATTAAAACCACACACTCTTAGAGAAAATGCTGTTTGACAGACTGACAAAGTTAAACAGTCTCACAAGTTCAGAACAAAAGAAAAAATCTCTCTTTTATTTGTGCTCCACTTTATGGGAAAAATCTGCCTTCGTCTAATGACCGCTGTGAACTCTAACAGCGGATGTGGTTCACCTGACCCGATGCTGAGATGACTGGCCTGATTACAGGGGTAAGCTGAACCATGGACACAGTCCCTACAATCCCTTTGTCACCAGTCAGCTAGTCTCCCTTACCTTCCCTCACAGTACCTCAGTCTCTTTTATCCTCCTTCACACTCTCTCTGTCTCCCTCTCACTACCCAAGTCTCGCACATTCCCTCACCCTACCTTACTACCTACCTTCACACAACCTCACTCTCCTACACACTACCTCACTCTCTCTCACACAACTTCAGACTTTCTCACACAACCTCAGTCTCTCTTATAGTAACTCACTCTCTCTCACACAACTTCAGACTCTCTCACACAACTTCAGTCTCTCTCACACTACCTCAGTCTCCCTCACAGTACCTCAGTCTCTCTCATAGTAACTCAGTCTCTCTCATAGTAACTCAGTCTATCTTATAACACCTCAGTCTCTCTCATAGTAACTCAGTCTGTCTTATAACACCTCAGTCTCTCTCATAGTAACTCAGTCTATCTTATAACACCTCAGTCTCTCTCATAGTAACTCAGTCTGTCTTATAACACCTCAGTCTCTCTCATAGTAACTCAGTCTATCTTATAACACCTCAGTCTCTCTCATAGTAACTCAGTCTATCTTATAACACCTCAGTCTCTCTCATAGTAACTCAGTCTATCTTATAGTACCTCAGTCTCTCTTATAGTAACTCACTCTCTCTCACACAACTTCAGACTCTCTCACACAACCTCAGTCTCTCTCACACTACCTCAGTCTCCCTCACAGTACCTCAGTCTCTCTCATAGTAACTCAGTCTATCTTATAACACCTCAGTCTCTCTCATAGTAACTCAGTCTATCTTATAGTACCTCAGTCTCTCTCATAGTAACTCAGTCTGTCTTATAACACCTCAGTCTCTCTCATAGTAACTCAGTCTATCTTATAACACCTCAGTCTCTCTCATAGTAACTCAGTCTATCTTATAGTACCTCAGTCTCTCTCATAGTAACTCAGTCTATCTTATAACACCTCAGTCTCTCTCATAGTAACTCAGTCTATCTTATAACACCTCAGTCTCTCTCATAGTAACTCAGTCTGTCTTATAACACCTCAGTCTCTCTCATAGTAACTCAGTCTATCTTATAACACCTCAGTCTCTCTCATAGTAACTCAGTCTGTCTTATAACACCTCAGTCTCTCTCATAGTAACTCAGTCTATCTTATAACACCTCAGTCTCTCTCATAGTAACTCAGTCTGTCTTATAACACCTCAGTCTCTCTCATAGTAACTCAGTCTATCTTATAACACCTCAGTCTCTCTCATAGTAACTCAGTCTGTCTTATAACACCTCAGTCTCTCTCATAGTAACTCAGTCTATCTTATAACACCTCAGTCTCTCTCATAGTAACTCAGTCTGTCTTATAACACCTCAGTCTCTCTCATAGTAACTCAGTCTGTCTTATAACACCTCAGTCTCTCTCATAGTAACTCAGTCTATCTTATAACACCTCAGTCTCTCTCATAGTAACTCAGTCTATCTTATAACACCTCAGTCTCTCTCATAGTAACTCAGTCTATCTTATAGTACCTCAGTCTCTCTTATAGTAACTCACTCTCTCTCACACAACTTCAGACTCTCTCACACAACCTCAGTCTCTCTCACACTACCTCAGTCTCCCTCACAGTACCTCAGTCTCTCTCATAGTAACTCAGTCTATCTTATAACACCTCAGTCTCTCTCATAGTAACTCAGTCTATCTTATAACACCTCAGTCTCTCTCATAGTAACTCAGTCTATCTTATAACACCTCAGTCTCTCTCATAGTAACTCAGTCTATCTTATAACACCTCAGTCTCTCTCATAGTAACTCAGTCTATCTTATAACACCTCAGTCTCTCTCATAGTAACTCAGTCTATCTTATAACACCTCAGTCTCTCTCATAGTAACTCAGTCTGTCTTATAGTACCTCAGTCTCTCTCATAGTAACTCAGTCGAGGTCATCGTGTGGTCAGAGCCTTACTGTCAGAGAACTATTATTAGACTGATGTAGTCATACTTTTGGTGCAGAGGAAAACCTTAAAATAATCAAAGAATGATTTGAGAATGTTCGAATTCAAGAAAAAGGCAGAGACTACACTATTCAGGTACCAGAAAAGTTTGGAAATCTCAAAGTTGTTAACATCTAAGCTATGGAAACAACTCCTGTTGTGAGAAGGAAAATAATGCCTTAAATATCATACATAATGTCATGCATTTACAAGTGACATGTTTTGTATTACTGCTATTGTGTTGATATGAAATAAATGTAATTGGAAAACACAATGTAAAATTCTCAGAATTAGAGGATCTTGAACAAAAACTAATGTATCTACATGCTACTCTTGCAAATTAGAGGTTTCTTGCTTCTCTCTGCTCGTAAAAGTTCTTGTGAGTTACAGAAGTTGTGCTATACATCTCTCCCACAATGCTCTCCTTTCCCACTCCTCACTCTCCATTCCATCTGACGACCTTGTAAAAAAAGAAAAAAAAATGAGTGGAAAGACTAGAGATCCCAAAATGGAGACCAAAATGAGACACTATTCCACTGGTGGGACAATAAAGAAAACACTAAGCTGTCATGACAATTTCTCAACATTTCTCACAACGAAGTCTCTGGAGTTCTCTCCAAAAGATAAACACACACTGGAACTTGGGTCTTATCCACTGAAAACAGTGAGTGTCATTAAAGAGTAGCACAGTAAAAGCACTCTCTCTGTCTCTCTCTCTCTCTCTCTCTCTCTCTCTCTCTGAGTCTCTCTATCCATAGATGTGAGGAAGGAGTCTGGTTTTACGCCATTAAAGATGATGATGGGTGATGTCATGGTTATCATGGAGTGCCCGTGTGGTCTGTCTGTCCCACAGTCATGCTGTCTCTCTCTCTC